>NC_141875.1:111659858-111811373 GCF_056163025.1 Triticum urartu | reverse complement strand
GGATATCTGCTCCTTTGTAACCAACCTTGTGTAACCCTAACCCTCTTCGGTGTCTATATAAACCGGAGGGTTTTAGTCCGTAGGACACAATAACATACAATCATACCATAGGCTAGCTTGTAGGGTTTAGCCTCTCTGATTTCATGGTAGATCAACTCTTGTAATACCCATATCATCAAGAATAAATCAAGCAGGACGTAGGGTTTTACCTCCATCAAGAGGGCCCGAACCTGGGTAAAACATCGTGTCCCCTGCCTCCTGTTACCATCCGCCTAGACGCACAGTTCGGGACCCCCTACCCGAGATCCGCCAGTTTTGACACCGACACTGGTGCTTTCATTGAGAGTTCCTCTGTGTCGTCATCATCAGGCTTGATGGCTCCTTCGATCATCGTTAGCGATGTAGTCCAGGGTGAGACTTTTCTCCCCGGACAGATTTTTGTATTCGGTGGCTTTGCACTGTGGGCCAATTCGCTTGGCCATCTGGAGCAGATTGAAAGCTATGCCCCTGGCCATCAGGTCAGGTTTGGAAGCTTAAACTACACGACTGATATCCGCGGAGACTTGATCTTCGACGGATTCAAGCCTCTTCCTTGTGCGTCACACGGTCACGATGAGTACGATTTAGCTCTACCATCAGACAGTGTTCAGGAGATTGCACTGGCAGCCGCTCCGACCCTCAATTCGGAGCCACTTGCGCCGTCCATAGACGGGTGGATGGACCCCGCCACGGAGGCCTTACCCTCAGCGGCGATCGAGCCGAACATCGACCTTACCATGCACAACAGCCGTGTTGTCAGACTGACGGATCCTTCTCCGGCCACGGACTCTGAACCGTTTGCGCCCGTTCCTAGCGAATTTGATTGGGCGCCGATCATGGAGTTTACCTCCGCGGATATTTTTCAGCACTCGCCCTTTGGCGACATACTGAACTCATTAAGGTCTCTCTCCTTGTCAGGAGGATCCTGGCCGAACTATGTCCGGCCGGATTGGGATGCGGATGACGAAGAAATTCGCTGCCCACCCACCACCCACTTAGTACCACTGTCGACAACTTAACCGACATGCTCGACTTCAACTCCGAAGACATCGACAGTATGGCCGATGATGCGGGAGACGAAGAGGAATCACTGTCCATAGGGCACTGGATAGCCACCTCATCATACGATATATACATGGTGGACACACCCAAAGAATGCAATGGTGACGAGACAGCGGAGGATGACCCCTCCAAGAAGAAACCCAAGCGCCGACGTCAGCGGTGCCGCTCTAAGTCCCGCCAAAGCAAAAGTGGTGATATCGGCACAGGAGATAATAACACTCCGGATAGTGCCGAAGATGGCAACAATCCCGTCTAGGACGATCTAGGATAGGAGGATGGAGAGGCCATCCCTCTAGAGAGAGCGGCAGATGGAGAGGCGGGGGATGATAATTACATGCCCCCTCCGAAGATGAGGCAAGCCTCGACAATGACGAATTCGTCATGCCAGAGGATCCTGTCGAACAAGAGCGCTTCAAGTGCCGGCTTATAGCCACGGCAAATAGCCTTAAGAAAAAGCAGCAGCAGCTTAAAGCTAATCAAGATCTGCTAGCTGACAGATGGACTGAAGTCATCGCGGCCGAGGAATATAAACTCGAACGCCCCTCCAAGAGTTACCCAAAATGCAGGTTGCTACCCCGACTGGAGGAAGAAGCGTATGACGCGACTGATCGGCCACCTCGTGGCCGCGATAGGGAGGCATTCCATCCAAAAGCTCAGCTTGCACCCCGACGCCATTCAAATAAAAAGGCATGGGGAAATACGCCAGACCTGCGAGACGTACTGGAGGACAAAGCAAAACATGCAAGATCGATCTACGGATCACGAGGGCGCGCCACTACGCGAGACAATAGACGTCACGCCGGATACAATAAAAGTAAATCCGACCGAGCCGAACACAGCGGGCAAGACTCATTGGAGCTGCGTCGCAATATAGCCCAGTACAGAGGTGCCGCAAACCCCTTATGCTTCACAGATGAAGTAATGGATCATCAAATCCCAAAGGGTTTCAAACCCGTAAACATAGAACCATACGACGGCACAACAGATCCTACGGTATGGATCGAGGATTTCCTCCTGCATATCCACATGGCACGCGGTGATGATCTACACACCATTAAATACCTCCCACTCAAACTTAAAGGACTAGCTCGGCATTGGCTCAACAGCTTGCCAGCAGAGTCCATTGGCTGTTGGGAAGATCTGGAAGCCGCATTCCTCGACAACTTTCAGGGCACTTATGTGCGACCACCAGACACCGATGACTTGAGCAACATAATTCAACAGCCACAGGAATCGGCCAGGCAATTCTGGACACGGTTCCTAACAAAGAAAAATCAAATCGTCGACTGTCCGGATGCAGAGACTCTAGCAGCTTTCAACTACAACATCCGCGACGAGTGGCTAGCCCGGCACCTTGGTCAGGAAAAGCCGAAATCTATGGCAGCCCTCACGACACTCATGACCCGCTTGTGCAGGAGAAGACAGCTGGCTGGCTCGCAGTAACAACATATCAAAGAACCATGGTACTTCGGATACCAAGTACGATAGTAGCATGTCACGCCATAACAAACATAAGCGCTGCATTAACAGCGACAATACCGAGGATACGTCAGTCAATGCCGGATTCAAAGGCTCTAAACCCGGTCAGCGGAAAAAGCCATTCAAAAGAAGCACTCCGGGCCCGTCCAATTTGGACCGTATACTCGATCGCTCGTGTCAAATACACGGCACCCCCGATAAGCCAGCCAACCACACCAATAGGGATTGTTGGGTGTTCAAGCAGGCCGGCAAGTTAATTGCCGAAAACAAAGATAAGGGGCCACATAGCGATGACGAGGAGGAGCCCCGGCAGCCAAATACCGGAGGACAGAAGAGGTTGCCCCCACAAGTGCGGACGGTGAACATGATATACGCAACCCACATCCCCAAGAGGGAGCGGAAGCATGCGCTCAGGGACGTATATGCATTGGAGCCAGTCGCCCCAAAGTTCAACCCATGGTCCTCCTGTCCGATCACTTTCGATTGCAGGGACCACCCCACTAGTATCCGTCATGGCGGATTCGCCGCACTGGTCCTAGACCCAATCATTGACGGATTTCACCTCACTCGAGTCCTTATGGATGGCGGCAGCAGCCTGAACCTGCTCTACTAGGACACGGTGCGCAAAATGGGTATAGACCCCTCAAGGATCAAACCCACAAAAACGACCTTTAAAGGCGTCATACCAGGTGTAGAGGCCCATTGCATAGGCTCAGTCACACTGGAAGTGGTCTTCGGATCCCCGGATAACTTCCGAAGCGAAGAGTTAATCTTCGATATAGTCCCGTTCCACAGTGGTTATCATGCACTGCTCGGGCGAACTGCATTTGCGAGATTCAATGCGGTACCGCATTATGCATACCTCAAGCTCAACATGCCAGGACCTCAGGGGGTCATTACAGTTAATGGAAACACAGAGCGCTCTCTCCGAACGGAGGAGCACACTGCGGCCCTCGCAGCGGAAGCGCAAAGCAGCCTCTTAAGGCAATCCACTAGTTCGGCATGTAAGGACCCAAACACCTTCAAGCGCGCCCGGAGTAATCGGCAACAGGACCGCCTGGCACGTTCTGAGCTCGCACAGCAATGCGGCCCCACCCCGGCCCAAGCCAAACGGCGAAATTCGTGCCACGCATACAAAATTACGCATTAAAAATACCATGGGTGCAGGTACGGTGGGGGCACGACTACGGCATGCCCCAAGACGTGGCTTAAACCGCACTAGGGGCTTCCCGCTTTGTTATTTTTCTCTCTTTCAGGACATTAATCTCTGTAAACCCGGTCCGGCAGCATGATTGCCGAACACATGATGCAGCAACCAAGGAGGCAGAAAGCTACATCACACCACGAAACTCCCAGGTGGATTACGATAACGAGTGACATACTTGCTCTAATATTATTCCTCAGCTTGCCTTGGAGGGGACATAGTCCTACTTTTTGCTTATTGCACTGCATGTATCATTCTGCTTCAACGCACCTTTTTGAATAAACAATGCATAGCATTAAGACTATTATTGCATTCTTCTTTTATATATATATATATATATATATTTATATATATATATGTATGTATGTTCATTCATGACATCCAGCACCCGTACACTCTGGTACGGCCAATACACCAGGGGCTTAAGTACCCCACAATATGGTGTGAGAAGTCCGAACACTTTCACAAGTGTGGCACCCCGAACTTATAGCATTATATGCATCAGCTCTGAATCATGTCTTTGGTCAATAGTTGGGTTTGCCCGGCTCCCATGTTTTGGTACCTTACGTTCCGCTATATCGGCTAAGGTAGCACTGGGAGAACTACTATGATTGTGCCCCGGTTCTGCTGGGCTAAGCACCTCAGTAGAGAAAGCTAAAACTGACTGTCATGATAAGGCGAGAGACTGGTCGCTGTTCGAGAGGTTTTCGAGTCCTTAAAGACTTATGCTGCTTAGAGTGAGGAGTCGGCCCTGTCCGGCTTAAGGCGTGTATCGCGCCCTAGATTCGGCCTTCCGAATACTAGGGGCTTCGCCGAAATTTAAAATTATAGAATTCTATGGCTAAGTGAGAGTGATAAAGCATTATTAGTCCAATTGCCGTGTTCGTTGTGCCGAGCACCTCCCTCGAAGGACCCAAAAATGGGAACAAGAGTGCTCAGGTTTATCCCGAACACCCCAGCACTCGTGGCATGGGGGCAGAAGCCGACGACTAGCCATCTCTCAGATTTGATAAACAGCCGAACAGAAGGTAATATTTTAAATTCAAACAAGCGTTGCATAGCGCATATGAACAAGTTTTCATAAATACAGGATTACACAAGCGAGTTTACTCAAATATTATATCTTTCATACACTCGTCCGCTACGAGACGGGCACCCTTCAGGACACCCTCATAGTACATCTCGGGGTGGCGATGCTCCTTGCCCGCCGGCGGCCCTTCCTTAATTAGCTTCACGGCATCCAGCTTGTCCCATTGCACCTTCACACGGGCAAAAGCCCGGCGTGCACCTTCGATGCAGACGGACCGCTTGATGACTTCTAGCCGTGGGCAGGCATCTATGAGCCGCCTCACCAGGCCGAAGTAGCTGTTGGGAAGGGCGTCGCCAGGCCACATCCGGACTATAAAGCCCTTCATGGCCTGTTTGGCCACCTTGTGCAGCTCGACCAGCTGCTTTAGCTGGTCGCTCATGGGCACCGGGTGTTCGGCCCCAGTATACTGAGACCAGAACAACTTCTCCGTTGAGCTTCCCTCCTCGGCCTGGTAAAACTGTGCGGCATCTGACACGCTACGGGGCAAATCTGCGAACGCTCCTGGAGAGCTCCGATTCGGGTAAGTAACAAGTAATTTACTTTCACATGCTTACTCTGCATAAAGAATGCCTTACCCGGCGCTATTTTCTTCATCGCCTCAATCTCCTGGAGGGATTTTTGGGCTTCAGCCTTAGCATTTTTGCGCTTTCGAGGGCCGCGGCAAGCTTGGACCCTCGCGTCTCCGAGTCACGCTCCAGCGCCTCATGCTTCGACACGAGAGCTTGGAGCTCTTGCTGCACCTCGCCCACCCGTGCCTCCTGCCTTTCCTGCTCGATGCGCTCCTTGGCCGCTTTGTCTTCGGCCTTAGATAGCGCTTGCTTCAGGGTCGCCACCTCGGTCGTGGCCCCTAGCAAATTGACGATGATCCTGTCATTTTGCAACCGTGTCTTCTTTTATATATACATATCTATAGACAGGATATTACTTACCCTTGTTCTCCTCGAGCTGCCTCTTGGCAAGGCCGAGCTCTTTCTTGGACCCCTCGAAGTCCTGCTTCAATGCGGCAACCTCCGCAGTCTGTGCGGCAGAGGCCAGCAGCGAAGCCTGCATACGCATATAGACATACTTATGTTAGACTCCTGCAATATTGTTTGATCCTCTATTCGGCTTTTCTTTGTGAACACCGAACAGAGCATCAGGGGCTACTGTCTATGCGGTAATATTTTTCCTATATTTTAAATACTTACCTCAAAGTCTGTTAGAAGGCTGGCACAGGCTTCAGTCAGTCCGCTCTTGGCGGACTGAACCTTCTGGACCACCGCACTCATAATAGTGTGGTGCTCTTCGTCAATGGAAGCGCTGCGAAGCACTCCCAGCAGATTGTCCGGTGCCTCTGGATGGGCAGAGGTCACCGGCACAGGCGTCTTGCCCCTCTTGGAAGGAGGACGCCTGCCCGAGTCCAGAACCACTGGAGGTTCCGGCGCGGTGTTCGGCTGAGGGCCAAACTCGGAGCCCTCGGGGGCTTTGCTCCCCCTGCCCCCGGAGTCCGGAAGGTTGCTTTGAGGCGCCTCCGGGACTGTCTCCCCTCGACCCAGTGCCTCTTGAGACAACACCTCGGCGTTGTCCGTAGGGCAAGGGGAGGTGGCGGTCGGAAGTGGATCGCTATCCATATCCGACGAGCCCAGGGAGCCGTCCGACGAGGATACGTCGATACGGTTCGGGGCGGTCTGCACAATCATAATTCAGCGTCAGGAGAAGCAGTGCGACAAAGGAATTCTATGAGTTAGTCTGGTATCCAAATACTAACGACTTCGCTAGGGGCTTGGCCCTGAGCGGCCACTCGTCTTTGCCTTCGGCGGCGGTGGTGGAGTAGTCCGGAAGGAGAGTCCTTCCCTTCTTGGACCCTACTGGGGGGCCTTCCTTTTCTTGTCTCCCCCGACTTGAGGGGGAACATCTTCATCTTCCTCCTCGTCTTCGGGGGAGGAGTGTGTCGCGGAGTTATGGACGATGAGTCCGATAACACCTGGCGCCGGGAACTCTTTCGGGTTCCCTTGGCCTTCTTGGTCTTCTCCGGCACCTTGTAAGGAGCCGGGGTCAGCATCTCCGTCAGGAGAGTGTCCACGGTGTCTTCGGGCAGAGGGGCCAGACAGTTAATCTGCCTCGACGTCTCCACCCAGTCCTGTCAAAGGCATGGAGATCAGACCCCGGACACGGTTAAGCTAGGGGAAATAAATATCCTACCGGATGTATAGAACTCACCGAATGCGCTCGGCACTTCGCGCTTAGCCCGCGGTCCTCGGTGAGAGAGGGAGCGACCTCGGCGCCCTTGAACAGCACCTTCCAGACATCCTTGTGCATCGTGTCGAAGAGCTCGCTCAGAGTCTGGTGCTGGGCTGGGTCGAACTCCCACAAGTTGAAGTCCCGTTGTTGGCACGGGAGGATCCGGCGGATGAGCATGACGTGGACTATGTTGACAAGCTTGAGCTTCTTGCTTGCCATACTCCGGATACATTTCTGGAGTCCATCCAGCTCCACCGATGAACCCCACGATAAGCCCTTCTCTTTCCAGGAAGTGAGTCGTGTAGGGAATCCGGATCGAAACTCGGGGGCCGCCGCCCATTTGGTGCCGCGCTGCTCGGTGATGTAGAACCAGGCCGATTGCCACCCCTTTATGGTCTCCACGAAGGAGCCCTCAAGCCATGTGACATTGGGAATCTTGCCCACCATGGCTCCGCCGCATTCTGCTTGTTGGCCTCCCACCACCTTCGGCTTGATGTTAAAGGTCTTCAGCCACAGGCCGAAGTGGGGTCGGACGCGGAGGAAAGCCTCGCACACGACGACGAACGCCGAAATGTTGAGGACGAAGTTCGGGGCCAGATCATGAAAGTCCATCCTGTAGTAGAACATGAGACCACGGACGAATGGATGGAGGGGAAACCCCAGTCCGCGGAGGAAGTGGTGGAGGAAAACTACCCTCTCATGAGGTTCCGGGGTAGGAACGATCTGCCCCGCAGCGGGCAGCCGATGCGCGATATTCGCGGCTAAGTATCCGGCGCCGCGTAGCTTTTTGATGTGCCCCTCCGTAATGGAGGAAGTCATCCATTTGCCCCCCCCCCCCGCTCCAGACATGTTTTGAGAAGGTTGAGGAGAAGGATGTGGACTTGGGTGTTGGAGCTCGAGTGCGCAAGAGTGGATGAGCAAGGAGGAAGAAGGCGTGGGTAGAAGAAAGGTTAAACCTTGTCCCTTTATAAGGGCGGCCGAAACTATGCGCCCTCACTAGCCTGGTAAAACTCGCTTATCCCCCAAGCACGGTAATCTATGGCGCGGTTGGGTTACCCACGCTCGTTGAGGGAGTCCTGGATTAGGGGGTGTTCGGATAGCCGAACTATACCTTCAGCCGGACTCCTGGACTATGAAGATACAAGATTGAAGACTCCGTCCCGTGTCCGGAAGGGACTTTCCTTGGCGTGGAAGGCAAGCTTGGCGATACGGATGTTCAGATCTCCTACCATTGTAACCGACTCTATGTAACCCTATCCCTCTTCGGTGTCTATATAAACCGGGGGGTTTTAGTCCGTAGGACAACATACACATCAACAATCATACCATAGGCTAGCTTCTAGGGTTTAGCCTCTCTGATCTCGCGGTAGATCTACTCTTGTACTACCCATATCATCAATATTAATCAAGCAGGACGTAGGGTTTTGCCTCCATCGAGAGGGCCCAAACCTGGGTAAAACTTCATGTCCCTTGCCTCCAGTTACCATCCGGCCTAGACGCACAGTTCAGGACACCCTACCCGAGATCCGCCGGTTTTGACACCGACATTGGTGCTTTCATTGAGATTTCCTGTATGCCGTCGCCGTCAGGCCCGATGGCTCCTACGATCATCAATGGCGATGCAGTCCAGGGTGAGACCTTCCTCCCCGGACAGATTTTCGTCTTTGGCGTCTTCGCATTGCGGGCCAATCCACTTGGCCATCTAGAGTAGATCGAAAGCTACGCCCCTGGCCGTCAGGTCAGATTCGGAAATTTAAACTACACGGCTGACATCCGCGGGGACTTGATCTTCGACGGACTCAAACCACCGCCGAGCGCGCCGCACTGTCACGACGAGAATGATCTAGCTCTGCCGCCGAACAGTGCCCTGGAGGCCGCACCCGCGTCGGCTCCGACCCTTAGTTCGGAGCCAGCCACGCCAATCGAGGATGGGCGGTTGGACGCCACCTCGGGGGCTGTGATCCCAACGGCGGTTGAGCCGAACACCAGCCCCGTACTCTGCGAGACTCGTGACTCCACAAAGCCGGATTCTTCTCCGGACTCCGAACCCTCCGTGCCCCTGCCGATCGAATCCGATTGGGCGCCGATCATGGAGTTCACGGCCGCGGACGTCTTTCAGCACTCGCCTTTCGGCGATACCCTGAAGTCACTGAAGTCTCTCTCTTTATCAGGAGAGCCCTGGCCGGACTACGGTCAGTAAGGTTGGAGTACGGACGATGAAGAAATTCAAAGCCCACCCACCACCCACTTTGTAGCCACTGTCGACGATTTAACCGACATGCTCGACTTTGACTCCGAAGACATCGATGGTATGGACGCCGATGAAGGAGACAATGAAGAACCAGCGCCTATTGGGCCCTGGAACGCCACCTCGTCATATGACGTATACACGATGGACGCAGAAAAGATGACAACGAGGAGCGGAAGGACGCACCGAAGGCCTGTTCCCTCGAAAAGCAGTCAAAATGGCGACGCAAGCGCCGCCCCAAATCCCGCCTCGACAGAAATAGCGATCACACAGACCCAGCGCTGGAGCAGGGCGAACCGCTGCCGGACAATGGCAATCCGGATATCCAAACCGAACAAACAAATCCTATCAGGGATAATGGTCTGGATGACATAACGCCGGACAGGCACCCGGAGCATCAGAATGCCCGCGAAAGGCTCGTTGCCACCGCAAGGAGCCTTAAAAAGCAGAAGCGAAGGCTCAAGGCCGCGCAAAACAAACTCCAATTCAGATGGAGTAAAATACTTAATACAGCAGCAATGTACGGTGACGATCGCCCCTCAAAGAGCTACCCAAAGCGGAAGCTGCTACCTGAATTCAATGAGGAGGCCTCCAACCCCCCACAACCAAATATCAAAGCAACCACCTGGTCGGATAGACGACCCCTCTATCAACACAGAACGGCATACAATGCCACTCACAATACAACACGCGACCCACGCAAGGGCTCGCACCCAAAGGATGGCGCAACAAGATCCATCTATGGACCACGCAAGCGCGCCCCAGCATACAATGCAACACAACAAGCATCAGAACAATGCGGTACACCTAGTTACAGGGGTGCCGCACACCCCCTATGTTTCACCGATGAGGTGCTGGACCATGAATTTCCAGAGGGATTCAAGCCCGTAAACATAGAGGCATACGATGGGACAACAGACCCTGGGGTTTGGATTGAGGACTATATCCTTCATATCCATATGGCTCGAGGAGATGATCTCCACACCATCAAATACTTCCCCTCAAGCTCAAAGGGTCAGCTCATCACTAGCTCAAAGGCCTCCCCGAAAGCTCCATTGGAAGTTGGGAAGAGCTCGAAGACGCCTTTCGGGCAAATTTTCAAGGAACTTATGTCCGACCTCCGGATGCGGACAATTTGAGTCATATAACTCAACAGCCCGGAGAGTCAGCCCGAAAGCTTTGGAACAGGTTTCTCACTAAAAAGAACCAGATTGTCGATTGTCCGGACGCTGAAGCCTTTGCAGCTTTCAAGCATAGCGTCCGTGACGTATGGCTCGGCAGACACCTCGGCCAAAATAAGCCGAGAACGATGGCCGCATTAACAAACCTCATGACCCGCTTTTGCGCGGGTGAGGATAGCTGGCTAGCCAGATGCAGCACCAGCGACCCCAGTACATCTGAAGTTAGAGATGGAAACAGGAAATCACGGCGCAACAGCAATAGCTAACGCCGGAATAAAGATGACAGCACGAAGGGCACGGCGGTAAATGCCGGAATCAAAAGCTCCCGGCCAGGTCAAAAGCCGCCCACTAAAGGCACCAGGGATGAACCGTCCAGCCTCAACAAAATTCTGGACCAGGTATGTCAGATACATAGTACCCCTAGCAAGCCCGCTAATCATACTCACAGAGAATGTTGGGTCTTCAAGCAGTCCGGCAAGCTCAACAGCATACACAAGGGGGAGGATACACCAAGTGAAGATGAGGACGAGCCTCCCAAGCAAGACACTAGGGAACAAAACAAATTCCCACCAGAAGTCAAAACAGTAAACGTACTACACATGATCAAGGAAAAAACAATGCGGCACCCCGAGGAAAATATACCCAAGTGCCTGTCACCGCGAAGTCCTGCCAATGGTCGTCTCAACCGATCATTTTCGACCATCGCGATTACTCAGCAAGTATCCGACATGCAGGATTGGCTGCCTTGGTATTAGACCCAGTAATTGGCGGATATCACTTCACACGAGTCTTGATGGACGGCGGCAGCAGCCTAAACCTAATATACCAGGATACAATCCGCGGGATGGGGTTAGACCCAACACAAATTCGCCATAGCAATACTACCTTCAAAGGAGTAATGCCAGGCCCAGGGGCTCGTTGTACAGGCTCCCTCCTACTACAAGTTATATTCGGCTCCCCCGATAACTTCCGTAGCGAGCATTTAACCTTCCACATCGCTCCGTTTCAAAGTGGCTATCAAGCACTGCTCGGGCGCGAAGCTTTCGCTCGCTTTCATGCAATACCACACTACGCCTCCCTCACACTCAAGATGCTCGGTCCACGCGGCATCATTTCAGTGCATGGAAATATCAAGCGATCTCTGTGCGCCGAAGAGAGTGAGGTTGCCTTGGCAGCCACACACTAAAGGCGCCCGGACTAGCCAAAGCGCCCCATAGGTCGTCAAGACCTCAGACACAACTAATCGAGTCCGGCGCCGCTACTTATACCGAATAAATGGTCACACCCCTATTTACAAGGGGCTCAACGCGCGCAGACATGTGGCCATTCCTCCTCATTTTAAATTATGCATAGTTTCTTTAATTATCTTTTTCACACGACAACCATTTTCACCTAAATTCCTCTCTTTTACAGACAATCATCGTGCCACACCCGTCCAGGATACGGCACAACGGAGACACAGGCGCAGACGTGCAGCAGGGACCCGCTCCAAGGATTCTTTTTAGATTAAGACCCTGCGTAAACCTTTTTTACTGTCTCTTGTTGATACATATCCACCGTTGAGAAGGATGCTGACGTCTTGGCATGTGGCCATGCCAGACCAATGCACGGACCTAGACATAAGGGGCTTCTTACGAAGGCCATTATTTAGGCCCGGTTTATACCACAAAGACCGAATACCTTAGGGAGTGTTCGGCGTCACGAGTTTGGCCCTATATACATCAGCTCCGAATCATTGTCTTTGGTCAAATGTTGGGTTTGCCCGGCTCCTGTGTTTTGGTGCCTTACGTTCCGCTTTACCGGCTAAGGTAGCACCAGGAGAACTACTGCGATTGTGCCCTGGTTCATCCGGACGAGCACCTCAGTAGAGAAAGCCGAAAACTGATTGTCATGATCTAGCGCGAGACTGGTCAACCACTCGATGACCCATGGGAATGTTAGAATTCCTCCGCCTTAATGAAGGGCCGCTTTCCGGCCAGGCATATACGCACCCAGGGATCGGGAGAGTGCGGAGCCACCAGGGGCTATCTAGTAGCCCCATTGTCAAACTCCTATGGCTGAGTGAAAGTGTTAAAGCATTATAGTCCGGTTGCCTTGCTCGCTCCGCTATCACCTCCTTAATAGGACCAAGACATTGGGTTAAGTGTGAACGCGTGTTTCTGCGAACACCTCCGCATTATATGCGTGGGGGTTGAAGCCGACGACTGCAATCTTTCAGGTTATACACATGTATACATAAACGGCCGCCCAGGAGGCATCACATTACTTTCTGGCAAAAGTATAAAAGTAGCCTTATGAAAATTTATAAAAGCATTTCGCTTACAATGAGATTACATGTCACTCAAACATAATATTTTTTGAGCACTGGGTCTCTATCAAACGAGCACCCTCAAGAACTTCCTCAAAGTAGTGCTCAGCAGCCCTTCGACCTATGGCCGAAGCCTGCGCTGCAACAGTGGTGGCATCCATCTCCGCCCAGTATGCTTTAGCACGGGCAAAGGCCATTCGTGCGCCTTCTATACACGCCGACCTCTTCATCGCATTAATGCGTGGCACCACGTCAAGGTACTGCTGCACCAAGCCAAAATAGCTGTTCGGTTTCAGCCTTTCCGGCCATAGCTGATCCACAACAGACCTCATGGCGAGTTCGGACAATCTATTTAGTTCGGCCCATTCGGCTAGTTGGTCAGACAACGAAAGTGGACGCTCGGGAGAATGGAATTGTGTCCAAAACAGTTGGTCCACTTCACGGTCCGTCTGACCCTTGAAGTACTTGGCCGCATCAGCAGCGCTCGCCGCCAAATCCATATACGCATCCTCCGAACTCCACAGCAGATCCAAAGGGGCATACCATGGATCTCTGAACTTCCTATGCAACATAAAGGATTTCCCGGCTACAATATCCCCGGCTTCCCGCAGCTCCTCCTTCTTTGCCCTCATAGCAGAGCGGAGGTCTTTTCCCGTTGCAGCAACCTTCTCAAGGTCCGATGCCTTTGCCTGGTTTTCCTTTTCAAGAGCCCGGCAACGGTCGACGGTGGCTTTTAATTCTATGGCCATATTGGCCATCTTATCCCGTCTCTCGCCATGCGAGGCCTTCTCGGCTCGCAACTCTTCGGCCGCCTTCAAAGCAGCCGCATTACCCAATCTTGCTTGTTCCTTGGCTCGGGCAAGTTCCGCCCGCAAGGTTTCAACAGTGGTAGCTCCATCTGCAGTAATAACATGTTAAATATACTGGTTTCATGCCGCTGTTACTAAGGCGTTTACCAGATAATAACACCTACCCTGCGCCTCGTCAAGCCTTTTGTTAACAAGCTCGATGTCGGTGTCTGCCGCATCCAACTGCCGTTTTAAATGGGCAAACTCGCTAGTCCGGCTAGCCACCGGAGCTTCCATCACCTGCTCTTAAAAACAGTATGGTTACTACCTGGGATTATGATCCTCTGATTGTCGTCGTTCCCAATGACAACCAGAGTCTCAGGGGCTACTATCTACACAGGGCACACTTAGCATGTGCAGGACTATCATACATTATTTTACGTACCACAAAACCTGTCAGTAGACTCATAAAAGCTTTATGCAATCCGCTTTCGGCGGACAAGATTCTCTCCATCACCGTATTCATCAGCACACGGTGTTCATCTAAGATGGCCGCTTGCCCCACCAACTCCCTCAGAACATCCGACCGCACACTAGACGGTGCCGGACTCGTTTGTCTGCTCTCTTCGGGAGCCGGACACTGGGAACTTCGGGGGTCGACGGGATTATCTTCTGGCCTCGCCAGACTCGGAGAGGCCCTCCGCGACGACACTTCAGGGTCGCCCGCTTCAGGAGCGGAGGAGTCCGGTGGAGGCGTTTCGCTCTCCATCATCACTGGAAGAAGATCCCCCGAAGACGAGCTCATTTGAGAGGGGCTAAGGCCCGAACTGCAAAGATACATGCAGTGGTTATCTTCTCAGAAGAAAATACGACATATCTGTACTATTAAGGTATTTTGGGTCACTTACGACTCGTGGGAGAATTGATCCCCCCGAGGACTTTGTGCGGCAACCGCACCCCCCGGGGTAGGACCCTCTGTGGGAGACTTCTTCTCCCGTTTTGAAGCTTCGGCTTCCGAATCCCCAGATGCAATCGTTTTCCTCTTCTGGTCGTCTTCCTTCGTGAAGACGCTCGCTCCCTCGGCTGGAGCGGCCAGTGTTTGGGGCCCGCGACCGCCCGCATTTCCCTTCAAGGGCTCCGGGCAAGGTAAGGTCTGGAGCATCTTTTCCAAACCCAAACCCTTAGGGAGGGGGCCGAGCACCGAATCAACTTCGCCTTCATTAGGCAGTCCTGGTCAAAAAGCAAACTCTCAGAAATAACTTCGCATCAAAGGAGAGGTAGTACGCTCGGTCGGAAGATGCCTTGCCTGCTCGGCGGCACGGTTCCTACTCAGGCCCACGTCCTCGGTAATTTCCGGACACTCCACTTGAGGTCCGAAGAACAACTTGTACATCTCCTCGTGCGTCAGGCCGAGGAAATTTCGAATGGCGCGCGGTCCCTCGAGATTGAACTCCCACAAGCGAAGAGGCCGGCGTTTGCAAGGCTGGACTTGACGAACCAGCATAACTTGTGTTACCGCGACCAAACTGAAATCTCCATTAAAGAGATCTTGAATGCGGCTTTGCAGTATAGGCACGTCCTTGGCCAGACCCCAGCTCAATCCACTGCTAATCCATGACATCAGCGGTGGTGGAGGGCCTGGGCGGAAGACAGGGGCGGCCGCCCACTTGGCACTTCTAGGAGCCGTGATGTAGAGCCACTCCTGTTGCCACAATTCAGACACCTCTGGAATGGAACCTTTGGGCCATGCAGCTCCCGTCATCTTGTGTATTGAGGCGCCTCCACACTCCGCATGTTGCCCCTCGATCATCCTCGGTTTTACTTCAAAGGTCTTGAGCTATAGACCAAAATGAGGGGTAACCCAGAGGAAGGCCTCGCACATAACAATAAATGTCGTGATATGAAGAAAGGAGTCCGGAGCTAGATCATGGAAATCTAGCCCGTAGTAAAACATCAAGCCCCTGACAAAAGGATCCAATGCAAGGCCTAGACCTCGGAGGAAGTGGGATACGAACACGACGCTCTCGTTGGGTTCGGGGGAGGGGATGGCCTGCCCCCGGGGAGGCAGCCGATGCAGAATCTCGGCAGTCAGATATCTGGCCTCCCTCAACTTTTTGACGTCTTCTTCCGTGACGGAAGAAGGCACCCATCGGCCTTGAAGGCTAGATCCGGACATGACTGAAGGTTCGGAGCACCTGACCTGAACTTTGGGCGTTTGAGCTTGAGGTGGGGGAAGGATTCGATTGAGCACGGGAGGGAAAAATAAAAGGCCTCGTCCCTTTATAAAGAGGGTGGATATCGAGCGTCCTCTCCGTGTCCGTTTGGACTTGCCTATGATCTAAGAGTGCTAGAAGCGGTTGGGTTACCCCCGCCCGTATTGATGAGAATCCCGGAATAAGGGGACACGATCTCTGCTTTGACAAGACGTGCCAAGGAAACCGCCTCGCATAACGCGCTGAGGTGGGATACTGAAACGACTCGGATAAAGGCTTGGCTGTGATGTGTCACACTACGGAATACGTCAGCAGATTAGATTTGTGTAAATATTATTCTCTCTATGGCAATATGTGGAAACTTATTTTGCAGAGACGGACACTATCTTTGTGTTCAAAATCTTCTATGAAGTACTTGGAGGAGGAACCCGCCTTGCAATGCCGAAGACAAACTATGCGCCGGACTCATCGTCATTGAAGCCTGGTTTAGGGGCTACTGAGGGAGTCCTGGATTAGGGGGTGTTCGGATAGCTGAACTATACCTTCAGCCGGACTCCTGGACTATGAAGATACAAGATTGAAGACTCCGTCCTGTGTCCGGAAGGGACTTTCCTTAGCGTGGAAGGCAAGCTTGGTGATACGGATGTTCAGATCTCCTACCATTGTAACCGACTCTATGTAACCCTAACCCTCTCCGGTGTCTATATAAACTGGGGGGGTTTAGTCCGTAGGACAACATACACATCAACAAGCATACCATAGGCTAGCTTCTAGGGTTTAGCCTCTCTGATCTCGCGGTAGATCTACTCTCGTACTACCCATATCATCAATATTAATCAAGCAGGACGTAGGGTTTTACCTCCATCGAGAGGGCCCGAACCTGGGTAAAACTTTGTGTCCCTTGCCTCCTGTTACCATCCGGCCTAGACGCACAGTTCGGGACCCCCTACCCGAGATCCACCGGTTTTGACACCGACACTCGTATTGATGAGAATCCCGTAATAAAGGGAACACGATCTTTGCTTTGACAAGACGTGTCAATAAACTGCCTCACGTTGTGTGCGGGGCTAGTTAAAGGAAACGATTCGAATAATTACCGGGCCATGGCATAATGTCATGTTGCCAAAACGTGTCAGCAAATTAGATTTGTGGAAATGTTATTCTCTCTACGGTGGTATGTGGAACTTATTTTGCAGGGTCGGACACTATCCTTGTATTCAAATTCTTCCGTGATGTATTCGCAGGAGGAACCCGCCTTGCAATGCCGAAGACAATACTGCATGCTGGACTCATCGTCATTGAAGCCTGGTTCAGGGGCTACTGAGGGAGTCCTGGATTAGGGGGTCTCCGGATAGCCGGACTATATCCTTTTGCCGGACTGTTAGACTATGAAGATACAAGATTGAAGACTTCGTCTCGTGGCCGAATGGGACTCTACTTGGCGTAGAAGGCAAGCTAGGCAGTAGGGATATGTATATCTCCTCCTTTGTAACCGACCTTGTGTAACCCTAACTGAGGGAGTCCTGGATTAGGGGGTGTTCGGATGGCCGAACTATACCTTCAGCCGGACTCCTGGACTATGAAGATACAAGATTGAAGACTCCGTCCCGTGTCCGGAAGGGACTTTCCTTGGCGTGGAAGGCAAGCTTGGCGATACGAATGTTCAAATCTCCTACCATTGTAACCGACTCTATGTAAACCTAACCCTCTCTGGTGTCTATATAAACCGGGGGGTTTTAGTCCATAGGACAACATACACATCAACAATCATACCATAGGCTAGCTTCTAGGGTTTAGCCTCTCTGATCTCACGGTAGATCTACTCTTATACTACCCATATCATCAATATTAATCAAGCAGGACGTAGGGTTTTACCTCCATCGAGAGGGCCCGAACCTGGGTAAAACTTCGTGTCCCTTGCCTCCTGTTACCATCCGGCCTAGACGCATAGTTCGGGACCCCCTACCCGAGAACCGCCGGTTTTTGACACTGACATTGGTGCTTTCATTGAGAGTTCCTCTATGCCGTCGCCGTCAGGCCCAATGGCTCCTACGATCATCAATGGCGATGCAGTCCAGGGTGAGACCTTCCTCCCCGGACAGATCTTCGTCTTTGGCGTCTTCACACTACGGGCCAATCCACTTGGCCATCTAGAGCAGATCGAAAGCTACGCCCCTGGCCGTCAGGTCAGATTCGGAAATTTAAACTACACGGCTGACATCCGCGGGGACTTGATCTTCGACGGACTCGAACCACCGCCGAGCGCGCCGCACTGCCATGAAAAGCATGATCTAGCTCTGCCACCGAACAGTGCCCTGCAGGCCGCACCCGCGTCGGCTCTGACCCTTAGTTCGGAGCCAGCTGCGCCGATCGAGGATGGGCGGTTGGACGCCACCTCGGGGGCTGTGATCCCAACGGCGGTTGAGCCGAACACCAGCCCCATACTCTGCGAGACTCATGACTCCACAAAGTCGGATTCTTCTCCGGACTCCGAATCCTCCGCGCCCCTGCCGATCGAATCCGATTGGGCACCGATCATGGAGTTCACGGCCGCGGACGTCTTTCAGCACTCGCCTTTCGGCGATATCTTGAAGTCACTGAAGTCTCTCTCTTTATCAGGAGAGCCCTGGCCGGACTACGGTCAGCAAAGTTGGAGTACGGACGATGAAGAAATTCAAAGCCCACCCACCGCCCACTTTGTAGCCACTGTCGACGATTTAACCAACATGCTCGACTTTGACTCCGAAGACATCGATGGTATGGACGCCGATGAAGGAGACAATGAAGAACCAGCGCCTGTTGGGCCCTAGAACGCCACCTCGTCATATGACGTATACACGGTGGATGCACCAAAAGATGACGACGAGGAGCGGAAGGACGCACCGAAGGCCTGTTCCCTTGAAAAGCAGTCAAAACGGCGACGCAAGCGCCGCCCCAAATCCCGCCTCGACAGAAATAGCGATCACACAGACCCAGCGCTGGAGCAGGGCGAACCGCTGCCGGACAACGGCAATCCGGATATCCAAACCGAACAAACAAATCCTATCAGGGATAATGGTCCGGACAACATAACGCCGTACAGGCACCCGGAACATCAAAATGCCCGCGAAAGGCTCGTTGCCACCGCAAGGAGCCTTAAAAGCAGAAGCGAAGGCTCAAGGCCGTGCAAAACAAACTCCAATTCAGATGGAGTAAAATACTTAATACAGCAGCAATGTACGGCAACGATCGCCCCTCAAAGAGCTACCCAAAGCGGAAGCTGCTACCCGAATTCGATGAGGAGGCCTCCAACCCCCCACAACCAAATATCAAAGCAACCACCTGGTCGGATAGACGACCCCTCTATCAACACAGAACGGCATACAATGCCGCTCACAATACAACACGCGACCCATGCAAGGGCTCGCACCCAAAGGACGGCGCAACAAGATCCATCTATGGACCATGCAAGCGCGCCCCAGCATACAATGCAACACAACAAGCATCAAAACAACGCGGTACACCCAGTTACAAGGGTGCCGCACACCCCCTATGTTTCACCGATGAGGGAGTCCTGGATTAGGGGGTGTTCGGATAGCCGAACTATACCTTCAGCCGGACTCCTGGACTATGAAGATACAAGATTGAAGACTCCGTCCCGTGTCCGGAAGGGACTTTCCTTGGCGTGGAAGGCAAGCTTGGCGATACGGATGTTCAGATCTCCTACCATTGTAACCGACTCTATGTAACCCTATCCCTCTTCGGTGTCTATATAAACCGGGGGGTTTTAGTCCGTAGGACAACATACACATCAACAACCATACCATAGGCTAGCTTCTAGGGTTTAGCCTCTCTGATCTCGCGGTAGATCTACTCTTGTACTACCCATATCATCAATATTAATCAAGCAGGACGTAGGGTTTTGCCTCCATCGAGAGGGCCCGAACCTGGGTAAAACTTCATGTCCCTTGCCTCCGGTTACCATCCGGCCTAGACGCACAGTTTGGGACCCCCTACCCGAGATCCGCCGGTTTTGACACCGACATTGGTGCTTTCACTGAGAGTTCCTCTATGCCGTCGCCGTCAGGACCGATGGTCCTACGATCATCAATGGCGATGCAGTCCAGGGTGAGACCTTCCTCCCCGGACAGATTTTCGTCTTTGGCGTCTTCGCATTGCGGGCCAATCCACTTGGCCATCTAGAGCAGATCGAAAGCTACGCCCCTGGCCGTCAGGTCAGATTCGGAAATTTAAACTACACGGCTGACATCCGCGGGGACTTGATCTTCGACGGACTCGAACCACCGCCGAGCGCGCCGCACTGTCACGACGAGAATGATCTAGCTCTGCCGCCGAACAGTGCCCTGGAGGCCGCACCCGCGTCGGCTCCGACCCTTAGTTCGGAGCCAGCCGCGCCAATCGAGGATGGGCGGTTGGACGCCACCTCGGGGGCTGTGATCCCAACGGCGATTGAGCCGAACACCAGCCCCGTACTCTGCGAGACTCGTGACTCCACAAAGCCGGATTCTTCTCCGGACTCCGAACCCTCCGTGCCCCTGCCGATCGAATCCGATTGGGCGCCGATCATGGAGTTCACGGCCGCGGACGTCTTTCAGCACTCGCCTTTCGGTGATATCCTGAAGTCACTGAAGTCTCTCTCTTTATCAGGAGAGCCCTGGCCGGACTACGGTCAGTAAGGTTGGAGTACGGACGATGAAGAAATTCAAAGCCCACCCACCACCCACTTTGTAGCCACTGTCGACGATTTAACCGACATGCTCGACTTTGACTCCGAAGACATCGATGGTATGGACGCCGATGAAGGAGACAATGAAGAACCAGCGCCTATTGGGCCCTGGAACGCCACCTCGTCATATGACGTATACACGGTGGACGCAGAAAAGATGACAACGAGGAGCGGAAGGACGCACCGAAGGCCTGTTCCCTCGAAAAGCAGTCAAAATGGCGACGCAAGCGCCGCCCCAAATCCCGCCTCGACAGAAATAGCGATCACACAGACCCAGCGCTGGAGCAGGGCGAACCGCTGCCGGACAATGGCAATCCGGATATCCAAACCGAACAAACAAATCCTATCAGGGATAATGGTCCGGATGACATAACGCCGGACAGGCACCCGGAGCATCAGAATGCCCGCGAAAGGCTCGTTGCCACCGCAAGGAGCCTTAAAAAGCAGAAGCGAAGGCTCAAGGCCGCGCAAAACAAACTCCAATTCAGATGGAGTAAAATACTTAATATAGCAGCAATGTACGGCGACGATCGCCCCTCAAAGAGCTACCCAAAGCGGAAGCTGCTACCTGAATTCGATGAGGAGGCCTCCAACCCCCCACAACCAAATATCAAAGCAACCACCTGGTCGGATAGACGACCCCTCTATCAACACAGAACGGCATACAATGCCGCTCACAATACAACACGCGACCCACGCAAGGGCTCGCACCCAAAGGACGGCGCAACAAGATCCATCTATGGACCACGCAAGCGCGCCCCGGCATACAATGCAACACAACAAGCATCAAAACAACGCGGTACACCTAGTTACAGGGGTGCCGCACACCCCCTATGTTTCACCAATGAGGTGCTGGACCATGAATTTCCAGAGGGATTCAAGCCCGTAAACATAGAGGCATACGATGGGACAACAGACCCTGGGGTTTGGATTGAGGACTATATCCTTCATATCCATATGGCTCGAGGAGATGATCTCCACGCCATCAAATACTTACCCCTCAATCTCAAAGGGCCAGCTCGTCACTGGCTCAAAGGCCTCCCCGAAAGCTCCATTGGAAGTTGGGAAGAGCTCGAAGACGCCTTTCGTGCAAATTTTCAAGGAACTTATGTCTGACCTCCGGATGCGGACGATTTGAGTCATATAACTCAACAGGCCGGAGAGTCAGCCCGAAAGCTTTGGAACAGGTTTCTCACTAAAAAGAACCAGATTGTCGACTGTCCGGGCGCCGAAGCCTTGGCAGCTTTCAAGCATAGCGTCCGTGACGAATGGCTCGGCAGACACCTCGGCCAAAATAAGCCGAGAACGATGGCCGCATTAACAAACCTCATGACCCGCTTTTGCGCGGGTGAGGATAGCTGGCTAGCCAGATGCAGCACCAGCGACCCCAGTACATCTGAAGTTAGAGATGGAAATGGGAAATCACGGCGCAACAGCAATAGCAAACGCCGGAATAAAGAAGACAGCACGAAGGGCACGGCAGTAAATGCCGGATTCAAAAGCTCCCGGCCAGGTCAAAAGCCGCCCACTAAAGGCACCAGGGATGAACTGTCCAGCCTCAACAAAATTCTGGACCAGGTATGTCAGATACATAGTACCCCTAGCAAGCCCGCTAATCATACCCACAGAGAACGTTGGGTCTTCAAGCAGTCCGGAAAGCTCAATGCCGTACACAAGGGGGAGGATACACCAAGTGAAGACGAGGACGAGCCTCCCAAGCAAGACACTGGGGAACAAAAGAAATTCCCACCAGAAGTCAAAACAGTAAACGTACTACACATGATCAAGGAAAAAGACAGTGCGGCACCCCGAGGAAAATATACCCAAGTCCCTGTCACCGCGAAGTCCTGCCAATGGTCGTCTCAACCGATCATTTTTGACCATCACGATTACTCAGCAAGTATCCGACACGCATGATGGGCTGCCTTGGTATTAGACCCAGTAATTGGCGGATATCACTTCACACGAGTCTTGATGGATGGTGGCAGCAGCCTAAACCTAATATACCAGGATACAATCCGCGGGATGGGGTTAGACCCAACACAAATTCGCCATAGCAATACTACCTTCAAAGGAGTAACGCTAGGCCCAGGGGCTCGTTGTACGGGCTCCCTCCTACTACAAATTATATTCGGCTCCCCCTATAACTTCCGTAGCGAGCATTTAACCTTCGACATCGCTCCGTTTCAAAGTGGCTATCAAGCATTGCTCGGGTGCGAAGCTTTTGCTCGCTTTCATGCAATACCACACTACGCCTCCCTCACACTCAAGATGCCCGGTCCACGCGGCATCATTTCAGTGCATGGAAATATCAAGCGATCTCTGCGTGCCAAAGAGAGCGAGGCTGCCTTGGCAGCCACACACTAAAGGCACCAAGACTAGCCAAAGCGCCCCATAGGTCGTCAAGACCTCAGACACAACTAATCGAGTCCGGCGCCGCTACTTATACCGAATAAATGGTCACACCCCTATTTACAAGGGGCTCAACGCACGCGCACATGTGGCCATTCCTCCTCATTTTAAATTATGCATAGTTTCTTTAATTATCTTTTTCACACGACAACCTTTTTCACCTAAATTCCTCTCTTTTACAGACGATCATCGTGCCACACCCGTCCAGGATACGACACAACGGAGACACAGGCGCAGACGTGCAGCAGGGACCCGCTCCAAGGATTCTTTTTAGATTAAGACCCTGCGTAAACCTTTATTACTGTCTCTTGTTGATACATATCCACCGTTGAGAAGGATGCTGATGTCTTGGCATGTGGCCACGCCAGACCAATGCACGTACCTGGACATAAGGGGCTTCTTACGAAGGCCATTATTTAGGCCCGGTTTATACCACAAAGACCGAATACCTTAGGGAGTGTTCGGCGTCGCGAGTTTGGCCCTATATGCATCAGCTCCGAATCATTGTCTTTGGTCAAATGTTGGGTTTTCTCGGCTCCTATGTTTTGGTGCCTTATGTTCTGCTTTACCGGCTAAGGTAGCACCAGGAGAACTACTGCGATTGTGCCCTGGTTCATCCGGACGAGCACCATGTAGAGAAAGCCAAAAACTGACTGTCATGATCTAGCGCGAGACTGGTCAACCACTCGATGACCCATGGGAATGTTAGAATTCCTCCGCCTTAACGAAGGGCCGCTTTCCGGCCAGGCATATACGCACCCCGAGATCGGGAGAGTGCGGAGCCGCCAGGGGCTATCTAGTAGCCCCACTGTCAAACTCCTATGGCTGAGTGAAAGTTTTAAAGCATTATAGTCCGATTGCCTCGCTCGCTCCGCTATCACCTCCTTAATAGGACCAAGACGTTGGGTTAAGTGTGAACGCGTGTTTCTGCGAACACCTCCGCATTATATGCGTGGGGGTTGAAGCCGACGACTGCAATCTTTCAGGTTATACACATGTATACATAAACGGCCGCCCAGGAGGCATCACATTACTTTCAGGCAAAAGTATAAAAGTAGCCTTATGAAAATTTATAAAAGCATTTCGCTTACAATGAGATTACATGTCACTCAAACATAATATTTTTTGAGCACTGGGTCTCTATCAAACGAGCACCCTCAAGAACTTCCTCAAAGTAGTGCTCAGCAGCCCTTCGACCTATGGCCGAATCCTGCGCTGCAACAGTGGTAGCATCCATCTCCGCCCAGTATGCTTTAGCACGGGCAAAGGCCATTCGTGCGCCTTCTATACACGCCGACCGCTTCATCGCATTAATGCGCGGCATCACGTCAAGGAACTGCTGCACCAAGCCAAAATAGATGTTCGGTTTTAGCCTTTCCGGCCATAGCTGATCCACAACAGACCTCATGGTGAGTCCGGACAACCTATTTAGTTCGGCCCATTCGGCTAGTTGGTCAGACAACGAAAGTGGACGCTCGGGAGAATGGAATTGTGTCCAAAAGAGCTGATCCACTTCACGGTCCGTCTGACCCTTGAAGTACTTGGCCGCATCAGCAGCGCTCGCCGCCAAATCCATATACGCATCCTACGAACTCCACAGCCGATCCAGAGGGGCATACCGTGGATCTCCGAACTTCCTCTGCAGCATAAAGGATTTCCCGGCTACAATATCCCTGGCTTCCCACAGCTCCGCCTTCTTTGCCCTCATAGCAGAGCGGAGGTCTTTTCCCGTTGCAGCAACCTTCTCAAGGTCCGATGCCTTCGCCTGGTTTTCCTTTTCAAGAGCCCGGCAATGGTCGATGGCGGCTTTTAATTCTACGGCCATATTGGCCATCTTATCCCGGCTCTCGCCATGCGCGGCCTTCTCGGCTCGCAACTCTTCGGCCGCCTTCAAAGCAGCCGCATTACCCAATCTTGCTTGTTCCTTGGCTCGGGCCAGTTCCGCCCGCAAGGTTTCAACAGTGGCATCTCCATCTACAGTAATAACATGTTAAATATACCGGTTTCATGCTGCTCTTACTATGCGGCGTTTACCAGATAATAACACCTACCCTGCGCCTCGTCACGCCTTTTGTTAACAAGCTCTATGTCGGCGTCTGCCGCATCCAACTGCCGTTTTAAATGGGCAAACTCGCTAGTCCGGCTAGCCACCGGAGCTTCCATCACCTACTCATAAAAAACAGTATGGTTACTACCTGGGATTATGATCCTCTGATCGTCGCTGTTCCGAATGACAACCAGAGTCTCAGGGGCTACTATCTACATAGGGCACACTTAGCATGTGCAGGACTATCATACATTATTTTACGTACCTCAAAACCTGTCAGTAGACTCATAAAAGCTTTATGCAATCCGCTTTCGGCGGACACGATTCTCTCCATCACCGTATTCATCAGCACACGATGTTCATCTGAGATGGCCACTTGCCCCACCAACTCCCTCAGAACATCCGACCGCACACTAGACGGTGTCGGACTCGTTTGTCTGCTCTCTTCGGGAGCCGGACACTGGGAACTTCGGGGGTCGACGGGATTATCTTCTGGCCTCACCGGACTTGGAGAGGCCCTCCGCGACGACACTTCAGGGTCACCCACTTCCGGAGCGGAGAAGTTCGGTGGAGGCGTTTCGCTCTCCATCATCTCTGGAAGAAGATCCCCCGAAGACGAGCTCATTTGAGAGGGCCTAAGGCCCGAACTGCAAAGATACATGCAGTGATTATCTTCTCAGAAGAAAAGACAACATATCTGTACTATTAAGGTATTTTGGGTCACTTACGACTCGTGGGAGAATTGATCCCCCCGAGGACTTTGTGCGGCAACCGCACCCCCCGGGGTAGGACCCTCTGTGGGAGACTTCTTCTCCCGTTTCGAAGCTTCGGCTTCTGAATCCCCAGACGCAATCCTTTTCCTCTTCTGGTCGTCTTCCTTCGTGAAGACGCTCGCTCCCTCGGCTGGAGCGGCCAGCGTTTGGGGCCCGCGACCGCCGACATTTTCCTTCAAGGGCTCCGGGCAAGGTCCGGTCTGGAGCATCTTTTCCAATATCGGATTTTCCAAACCCTCAGGGAGGGGGGCCGAGCACCGAATCAACTTCGCCTTCGTTAGCCAGTCCTGGTCAAAAAGCAAACTCTCAGAAATAACTTCGCATCAAAGGAGAGGTAGTACGCTCGGTCGGAAGATGCCTTACCTGCTCGGCGGCACGGTTGCTACTCAGGCCCACGTCCTCGGTAATTTCCGGACACTCCACTTGAGGTCCGAAGAACAACTTGTACATCTCCTCGTGTGTCAGGCCGAGGAAATTTCGAATGGCGCGCGGTCCCTCGGGATTGAACTCCCACAAGCGAAGAGGCCGGCGTTTGCAAGGCTGGACTTGACGAACCAGCATAACTTGTGTTACCATGACCAAACTGAAATCTCCATTAAAGAGATCTTGAATGCGGCTTTGCAGTATAGGCACGTCCTTGGCTGGACCCCAGCTCAATCCTCTGCTAATCCATGACATCAGCGGTGGTGGAGGGCCTGGGCGGAAGACAGGGGCGGCCACCCACTTGCCACTTCTAGGAGCCGTGATGTAGAACCACTCCTGTTGCCACAATTCAGACACCTCTGGAATGGAACCTTTGGGCCATGCAGCTCCCGTCATCTTGTGTATTGAGGCGCCTCCACACTCCGCATGTTGCCCCTCGATCATCCTCGGTTTTACTTCAAAGGTCTTGAGCCATAGGCCAAAGTGAGGGGTAACCCGGAGGAAGGCCTCGCACACAACAATAAATGTCGTGATATGAAGAAAGGAGTCTGGAGCTAGATCATGGAAATCTAGCCCGTAGTAAAACATCAAGCCCCTGACAAAAGGATCCAATGCAAGTCCTAGACCTCGGAGGAAGTGGGAGACAAACACGACGCTCCCGTTGGGTTTGGGGGAGGGGACGGCGTGCCCCCGAGGAGGCAGCTGATGCAGAATCTCGGTGGTCAGTTATGTGGCCTCCCTCAACTTTTTGACGTCTTCTTCCGTGATGGAAGAAGGCACCCATCGGCCTTGAAGGCTAGATCCGGACATGACTGAAGGTTCGGAGCACCTGACCTGAACTTTGGGTGTTTGAGCTTGAGGTGGGGGAAGGATTCGACTAAGCACGGGAGGGAAAAATAAAAGGCCTCGTCCCTTTATAAAGAGGGTGGATATCGAGCGTCCTCTCCGTGTCTGTTTGTACTTTCCTATGATCTAAGAGTCCTAGAAGCGGTTGGGTTACCCACGCCCGTATTGATGAGAATCCCGGAATAAGGGGACACGATCTCTGCTTTGACAAGACGTGCCAAGGAAACCGCCTCGCATGACGCGCTGAGGGGGGATAATGAAACAACTCGGATAAAGGCTTGGCCATGGTGTGTCACACTATGGAATACGTCAGCGGATTAGATTTGTGTAAATATTATTCTCTCTGTGGCAATATGAGGAACATTTATTTTGCAGAGCCGGACACTATCTTTGTGTTAAAAATCTTCTGTAAAGTACTTGGAGGAAGAACCCGCCTTGCAATGCCGAAGACAATCTGCGCGCCGGACTCATCGTCATTGAAGCCTGGTTCAGGGGCTACTGAGGGAGTCCTGGATTAGGGGGTGTTCGGATGGCCGGACTCCTGGACTATGAAGATACAAGATTGAAGACTCCGTCCCGTGTCCGGAAGGGACTTTCCTTGGCGTTCAAGGCAAGCTTGGCGATACGGATGTTCAGATCTCCTACCATTGTAACCGACTCTATGTAACCCTAACCCTCTCCGGTGTCTATATAAACCGGGGGGGTTTAGTCCGTAGGACAACATACACATCAACAATCATACCATAGGCTAGCTTCTAGGGTTTAGCCTCTCTGATCTCGCGGTAGATCTACTCTTGTACTACCCATATCATCAATATTAATCAAGCAGGACGTAGGGTTTTACCTCCATCGAGAGGGCCCGAACCTGGGTAAAACTTCGTGTCCCTTGCCTCCTGTTACCATCCAGCATAGACGCACAGTTCGGGACCCCCTACCCGAGATCCGCCGGTTTTGACACCGACACTAACCCTCTCCGGTGTCTATATAAACCGGAGGGTTTTAGTCTGTAGGACACAATAACATACAATCATAACATAGGCTAGCTTCTATGGTTTAGCCTCTCTGATCTCGTGGTAGATCAACTCTTGTAATACCCATATCATCAAGAATAAATCAAGCAGGACGTAGGGTTTTACCTCCATCAAGAGGGCCCGAACCTGGGTAAAACATCATGTCCCCTGCCTCCTGTTACCATCCGCCTAGACGCACAGTTCGGGACCCCCTACCCGAGATCCGCCGGTTTTGACACCGACACTCCCCCTCCTTTAAAGGGGGTTGCTCGTTCGATTCCGGAGTCGTATGGGTCTCTGGAATAATGTTCGGTTGGGGGCCAGATTGGTCATGGCCCCCGTCACCGGTCTCCATGGGGGTTGGTTCCCCCATGTTCTCGGCAGCCGAGGTGTTGCCCTCTGGCGCCGTCTTGGCAGCCTCCCGCACCTCTCCATGGCCTAGAGAGGCTCTTCGAGACAACACTTCGGTGCTGTCCGTGGCGGTTGGCGGAGAGGCTCGCGGAGGCGTCTCGCTCTCCACCATCCCGGGCTCCAGCGAGTTCCCCGAAGATGATGATAGTTGGGGGAGATTGCGGGCCGGACTACAGCATGCAAGTTAATGTGTTAAAACTACAATCATCAAAACCGGATATATGTACGTTACCCTTGGATACTTACGATGCGGCCAGGGGCTTCGACCTGGGGCGCCACTCGGGGATGGCTTCGGCATCCGAGTCCGAGCCGTCTAAAAGGGATATCTTCCCCCTCTTGGACGCCTCCGCCTCTAGGTCCACGGAGGTTGCCCTTTTCTTCTTCCTCTCCTTAAGGGGAGAATTGCTCTCCTCCTCCTCCTCTTCGTTTTCATCTCCCTCGTGGGAGGAGGGAGCTTCAGTATCTCCGGACGCAGTGTCCGAAGTACCTTTATGGTGGAGGTCACTTTTGGCCTCCTTGTCCTTCTTCTTGGCCTTCTTTTCCGGCGCCTAGTATGGCATTGGGACCAGCATCCTCGTTAGTAGAGGAATGACAGGGTCTTCGGGTAGCAGAGCCGGACACATGATCTGCTCCGCCTTCTTTGTCCAGCCCTAATTGAAGAATGGAAGGCTCAACATACCCTTTGATTTACGAACTGAAGTTGTGTTTGGAAACTAGAAAACTTACTGGGGCGGGTGGATGAGCGCAGTCGAGGCCGATGTCATCGGTCGTCTCTGGCCACGACTTCTGGGCCTTGAAAAGGAGATTCCAGATCTCTTTGTGCATTGTGCCAAAGAATCGCTGTAGGGTCCACGGACCATCTGGATTGAACTCCCACATGTGGAGAGACCAGCGCTGGCAGGGGAGAATCCGGCGGAAAAGCATCACCTGAATCACATTAGCGAGACTGGTGTTCTTCTCTATCATATTTTTTATGCGCTTTTGCAGCACCATCACCTCATCGGATGATGCCCAATCCAGGCCCTTGTTAATCCACGACATGAGCCGCATTGGGGGTCCAGATTTAAACTCAGGAGTGGCTGCCCATGTGGCACCGTGAGGTTCGGTGATGTAGAACCACTCCTGTTGCCATCCCTTCACGGTCTCCACGAAGGCCCCTTTGGGCCAGGTGACATTGGGGAGCTTTCTCACCATGGCGCCGCCGCAATCCGCGTGTTCCCGGTCGACCACTTTCGGCTTCACGTTGAAAACCTTAAGCCATAGGCCGAAGTGGGGGGATGCGGAGGAGCGCCTCACACACAATGATGAATGCCGAAATGTGGAGGAAGTAATTCAGGGCTAGATCGTGGAAATCTAGCCCATAATAGAACATGAGGCCGCGGACGAAAGGGTGGAGAGGAAACCCTGGTCCACGAAGGAAGTGGGGGATAAACATCACTCTCTCGCCGGGCTCCGGAGTAGGGATGATATGATTTTTGGCAGGGAGCCGGTGTGCGATACTCGCGGCCAGGTACCACGCCTCCCGGAGTTCCTTGAAGTTCTTCTCCGTGAAAGAGGAGGTCATCCACTTGCCCTGCGAGCCGCATCCGGCCATGGCTAGAAAGGTTGGGCGACGAGAAAGATTGAAGCTCGGGCGCGGGAGCTCGAGGATGGGATGGCCAAGAAAGGAAGAAGGTGTGGGGTAAAAAGATAGGTAGTGAATATCAAGCGTCCCCCACGAGCCTTAAAACTTGCCTGTTCCCAAGGGGTCGTGCAAATGGCACAGTTGGATTACCCGAACCCGTATTGATGAAAATCCCGCAATAAGGGGACATGATCTCTGCTTTGACGAGACGTGTCAATGGAGGTTGCGCCTCGAAACATGAAGCGGGAGGCCAAAAAACGGTTTGAAATAATAAAAAGGCCAGACGTGACGTTTCGCCGAAAAAGCTGTCAGTAGACATACCTTATTTTTATTAAGTATTGTGCCCTTGTGGTTGAGGGTTGTAACTGTTATACAGAGCCGGATATAGTTCTCTTGCTCAGAAGACTGCTTTGAAGTATGCGGAGAAGGAACCCGCCTTGCAATGTCGAAGACAATCTACAAGCCGAACACATCGTCATTGAAGACTGGTTCAGGGGCTACTGAGGGAGTCCTGGACTAAGGGGTCCTCGAGAGTCCGGCCCGTGTGTTGTGAGCCAGACTGATGGACCGAGAAGATACAAGGTAGAAGGCCTTCCCCGTGTCTGGATGGGACTCTCCTTTGCGTGGATGGCAAGCTTAACATTCGGATGCGTAGTTTCCTTTCTTTGTAAACCGACTCTGTACAACCCTAGGCCCCTCTGGTGTCTATATAAACCGGAGGGTTTGGTCCGTAGAGGCTATCACAAATCATATAGGCTAGACATCTAGGGTTTAGCCATTGCGATCTCGAGGTAGATCAACTCTTGTAACCCCTATACTCATCAAATACAATCAAGTAGGATATAGGGTTTTACGTCCATTAAGAGGGCCCGAACCTGGGTAAACATCGTGTCCCCCATGTCTCTTGTTACCTTCGATCCTCACACGCACAGTTCAGGACCCCCTACCCGAGATCAGCTGGTTTTGACTTGATTCTTGAGGGGTCGATACCCATCTTACGGGCAGTGTCTTGATAGATCAGGTTGAGACTGTTGCTGCCGTCCATAAGAACTCTAGTGAGGTATTATCTGTTGATGATGGGATCGAGTACCAGGGCCTCCGAACCTCCATGACGGATACTAGTTGGGTGGTCCCTGCGATCAAAGGTGATCGGACAAGACGTCCATGGGTTGAATTTTGGGGCGACGGGCTCTACGGCGTAGACGTCCCTTAGTGTGCGCTTGCGCTCCCTCTTTGGGATGTGTGTGACATATATCATGTTCACGGTTTTCACCTCGGGGGAGGGGGGGACTTCTTCTATCCCCCTGTGTTCGGGGGGGCGGGGCTCATCATCGTCCTCGCTTTGAGGTCCTTTCCCCTTATGTTCGGTATTTAACTTACCGGCCTGTTTAAAAACCCATCAGTTTCTGTTGGTGTGGTTGGCAGGCTTGTCAGGGGTGCCATGAATCTGGCAAGGCCTATCTAGTATTTTGTCCAAATTGGATGGACCGTCTCTATTTCCTTTGAACGGCTTCTTCCACTGACCGGGTTTGGAGCCGCTGAATCCAGCGTTTACCACTGCATCCTCAGTTTCTTCGTTGTTGTTCTGATGCTTATTTTTGCTATATCGTGGCCTTCCATTGCCATTCCTGGCCTCAGAGGTGACGGGGTCACTGGTGCCGTTGCTTCTACGAGCCAACCAGCTGTCTTCCCCCGCACAGAAGCGGGTCATAAGTGTAGTAAGAGCTGCCATAGTTTTTGGCTTTTCCTGACCGAGGTTCGGGCGAGCCATTCGTCATGGACACTATGCTTAAAGGCCGCTAAGGCTTCAGCGTCCGGACAGTCGATGATTTGGTTCTTTTTGATTAAGAACCGAGTCCGGAGTTTGCGGGCTGACTCTTCGGGTTGCTGGACTATGTGACTAAGGTCATCAACATCCGGTGGCCGGACGAAGGTGCCTTGGAAGTTGTCTCGAAAAGCATCCTCCAAGTCCTCCCAACTGCCAATGGATTTCTCTAGGAGGCTATTCAGCCAGTGTCGTGCTGGTCCTTTTAACTTTAGGAGGAGATATTTAATGGCATGGAGATCATCACCGCGAGCCATGTGAATGTGGAGAAGAAAATCTTCAATCCATACATCGGGATCTGTTGTTCCATTGTATGCCTCGATGTTTACGGGTTTAAACCCTTCCAGAAACTGGTGCTGCATTACCTCGTCGGTAAAGCACATGGGGTGCGCAGATCCTCTATATTAGGCAACATCACGATGGAGTTCGGATGACATCCGTATTCGGTTCTTGGCCCGAACTTGGTTATTCTTGTCGCGCCAGGCTTGATGGTCGTCGTCTCATGTTGGAGCGCGTCCTCTTTATACGTAAATTGATATGGTCTGGCTGGCTCTATTGTCCAGGTCCTGACATAAGTCATATGTGTATCCCAGAGCCGCTGCCTCTTTGCCTCTATGGCGAGGTGGCGCGGGCTGGTGTTCGGCATAATTGGCCGCTTTGTCCCGTCCATGTGGTGGTCGGTCCGGTTCATGAGTATGATTGTATCTTGATGGTATTGGCTCAATGGACTCATCGTCGAATTGTGGTAGTAGTCTACACTTTCGGTAGCTCTTTGTTGGGCGCTCGAGGCCATATTCCTCGGCAGCCAGGACCTTGGTCCATCTATCGTTGAGCGTATCCTGTTCGGCTTGAAGCTGATGATGTTTCTTTTTTAGGCTCCTTGCAGTGGCGATGAGTTGTCGCTTGAAGTGTTCTTGTTCGAGGGTTCCTCTGGTATGATGAAATCTTCGTTACTGAGGCTAACATCCTCCTCGGAGGCGGCCTCGATAGTTACTATCTTCCGAATCCTCATGAACAACGTGTTCGGGGCTGTATTGGCCTTCTTCCCTTTCATCCTACTCGAACATAGGCTCAACGGGTTGGTCGGCGTCTTCGGCATTCTTCGGAGTGTCACTTTCCCCAGTGTCGGTGCTGCTTTCTTTTCCCAACGCGACCGTGAGCGGCGCCGCTGATGTCAGCGCTTTGGTGGTGCCTCAACGGGCTTGTCCTCAATCGGATCTTTAGTGCCATCATCGTCCTTCTTCTCGGGCGTATCCACCATGTACACGTCATAAGTGGAAGTGACCGTCCAATGCCCACTGATTGGCGGGTTTTGGCCTGGTTCAGCTCCGGCATCATCGTCCATACCATCGATGTCTTCGGAGGCGTAGTCTAGCATGTCGGTTAGGTCCTCGATAGTGGCTATTAAGTGGGTGGTGGGTGGGACGTAAAGTTCGCCGCTCTCAGCCCCTAGTTCAGGCTGGGCGTAGTTCGGAAGTGATACTTCCGTGATGGCGAGAGATCGCATTAGGTCTAGAGCCTCGTTTAGAAGCGAAAGTTCGACATGTGACTGAGGACCTGCGGAGCTGGGTCTGGTAATCACCACTTGACCATGCTCGATGGACGCAGACTTCGAGAGTTCGGAGTTGACATCCAGAGATGAGTCCAGCTTCCCGATGACAGGGAGAGTCTTGTTTGACTCCGGGCCCGCTAACAACATGGTCGCCTCTGGGTCTCCGACAGGAGGCTCCATAATGGGAGAGAGTCCGGCGGGGCTTATCCTCTCATCTTCAGACGGAGTGGTCTGCTCTAGATCTAAGGCCAGGGTAGGCACGAGAGTTGACCCTTGAACGAAATCTGATGGTGGATCGGACGGGCTTCCTTCATGTAGAAGAGGAGCGGCGGCCGAGGCCGGGAATCCTTAGAAGATCAAGTCTCCTCAGATATCAGCGATGTAATTCAAGCTTCCAAACCTGATCTGGTGACCAGGGGCGTAGCTGTCGATCTGCTCGAGGTGACCAGTTGAATTGGCACGCAGAGTGAAGCCACCAAACACAAAAATTTGACCAGGGAGAAAAGTTTCCTCGGAAACAGCATCGTCCCCGATGACAAGATGAGCAATCGATCCTTCTGTCGACGACATAGTGGAACTCTCAATGAAAGCACCAATGTCGGTGTCAAAACCGGCAGATCTCGGGTAGGGGTCCCGAACTATGCGTATGAGGATCGAGGGTAACAGGGGACAAGTGGGACACAATGTTTACCCAGGTTCGGGCCCTCTTAGTGGAGGTAAAACCATCTGTCCTGCTTGATTGTATTTGATGAGTATAGTGGTTACAAGAGTTGATCTACCTCGAGATTGTAAGGGCTAAACCCTAGATGTCTAGCCTATGAGAATTCTGATAGCCTCTAGGGACTAAACCCCTCCGGTTTATATACACACCGGAAGGGCCTAGGGTTATACAGAGTCGGTTGGTAGGGGAAGGAAATAACATATCCGGACACCAATCTTGCCATCCACGCATAGGGAAGTCCTACCCGGACACGGGGGGAAAGTCTTCTACTTGTATCTTCACGGCCCATCAGTCCAGCCCATATCAAATAGCCCGAACACCCGAGGACCCCCTAATCCAAGACTCCCTCAGGGGGCGATGTCGAAGATCACGTCTTCGCTCCGGAAGTTATCCGGAGAGCCGGATACTACTTCCAAAGTGAGAGTGCCTGAGCAACATTCTTTGATGTCGGGGATTACCCCCTTGAAGGTGGTGTTACTGGGTTTGATCCTTGATGGGTCAACTCCCATTTTCCTTACTGTGTCTTCATAGATCAGGTTGAGCCTGCTGCCACCGTCGATAAGGACTCTAATGAGGTAGTAACCGTCAATGGTTGGGTCGAGGACCTAAGTCGCTGATCCTCGATGACGGATACTGGTCGGGTGGTCCGTGATCAAATCCCCCTATGGCAGAGTTCCGGAAAGGGCCACCAGATGGGATCTCGTGGTTTTGGAACTTGTGGCAGTGGAAAAAGTATTTTGGCTGGCTCTCTGTTGATTTCTCGATTTTTGAGAATTTATAGAGGCGGAGTTAGGTCAATCGGACTCACGTGGGCTCCACCAGCCACCAGGGCGCGCCCTGGTGCCTCGTGGGCCATGTTTCATCTTCGGGCCCTCTCCCGAAGCTACTAGTATCTCTTTTGTCCAGAAAAAATCTCCAAAAAGTTTCGTGGCATTTGGACTTCATTTGGTACTGATATTTTGAAAAACCAAAAACAGGCAAAAAACAGCAACTGGCACTAGGCACTAAGTTAATAGGTTAGTCCCAAAAATGATATATAACTGCTTGTAAATGCATAGAAAACATCCAAGATTGATACTATAATAGCATGGAACAATCAAAAATGTTACGTTGGAGATGTATCAGCCGCCACATCCTTTCTTCTGGGGCTTTCTGAATTATTTTGGGGCACGGCTACATCACGCATTCCCCCCAATGCCATGATTTATCTTGTTGGCTTCATTTCACTCCGTGAGAATTTCCTCAGGTGCGCTCCCCATTGGGGTGTTTTTAAACACATATGTTCCTGCCAGTCCCATAATGTCGAAAAACCTTCTTCGAGTAGTTCAAAGACAAATTTAGTCCAGCTATGTGGCGGATTAGGATTCCAAGTTAGGAAATTCCAAACTTCCGCTTCGATAAAATCTCAATAAACAGTCACGTGGAAGAATACATGGTTTTGCTGTAGAGATGTGCCATGCTTTGGATCTACCATAGGTCTTCCACCCTATACATTAGAGAGGGTTGTGGCTCCCCGCTGGAACGGCCTTATGGTCTCTAATACGGAAAAAAACCTAAGTGGATATCTAGGTCACAACTTTAGTTGGACGAAAGAGGGGTGGCCTGGACAGAATCGACCTACTATCCACTTTTATCAATCGTCATATCTAGCCGCTTCAATAAAGAACAAGACCCATGTATATGTATAGTGGGCTGCAAGATCCGACCTGAGTGAACAAGGAACCAATCACCGTGGAAGAGATCGAGACCCGGCTGAAGCGCATATCGACACAATGTGATGATGCTCAAGTAAGCGGGGTTCTTACATCCTACGATTATGAGCACCTTCCACCAGTGGTAGATTCTTCTCCTCTTACTTCATCTACCATTTTTCAATTAATCTGTATAATTGGCATTGTCTATCTTAAACATGTTACTCGATTGTTTCCACGGTCCATTCATCGATTGATTTATCCCATTCTTGAAGTCAATCATGAGCCAACCGACGAGGAATCAGAAAGGAGTGTTGGGTACAAGTCTCAGAGTGACCAAGAGACCAATGATGAGCCTGATGATGATGACGGTGACAACGAGTCAAAAGAGGAGGTTGAGTGTTCGACTTCAACTTGCGTTGCTCGGGAAGGTCAGAGCAAAAAGAGTAACAATCCGAGTGGAAAGAATCCTATCACTCGGGGAATCAAACGTGGTCGAGCAGAATCAGCTAAACCAGCAGCTAGTACTCCCAAAGTGTTGAAACACACGCACAAGGCTATTACTCAGAAGCCTAGGGAAGCCTTTTATACGTCTCCAACATATCTATAATTTTTGAAGTATTCATGCTATATTAACATCAATTATATATGATTTTGGTGCACTTTTACATTATTTTCTTACTAACTTATTAATCTAGTAATGTGATAGCCTGCCTTATTAGGGATGATAGACTACTCATATCAATAAGGAATTCCTTCTTTTCCGGGAGCCCACTCTGACAGGACTCCAAAGTTAAGCGTGCTCAGCTTGGAGTAGTTTCAGGATGGGTGACCGACCGGGAAGTTGCTCCCGGATGCGCACGAGTGAGGACAAAGTGCGCAGAAAAGACTATTATTGATCTGTGGGGCCAGTCTAGATCCCGCCAGGAGTAACGACCACCGGCGGGTGTGTCTGGGGCATTACAAGTTGGTATCAGAGCCGACCCTCGCGGTTACACGGATGTTTGCGGACAGGTATGCGGTCATATTGTTCATGACGTTTGTGACCTGTCGTGGCACACGGCATGGCACATGTACCGGACTGGAAGCACAGACGTATGTTCCAAGAGGGAATGTTCTTGTGGCCCGACAAGGACGTCGGTTCCTCTGAGTGGGGGTCTATGTGATAGCTTGGCTTATTAGGGATGATATACTACTCATATCAATAAGGAATTCCTTCTTTTCCGGGAGCTCATTCTGACAGAACTCCAAAGTTAAGCGTGCTCAGCTTGGAGTAGTTTCAGGATGGGTGACCGACCGGGAAGTTGCTCCTAGGTGTGCATGAGTGAGGACAAAGTGCGCAGAAAAGACTAGTATTGATCTGTGGGGTCAGTCTAGATCCCGCCAGGAGTAACGACCACTGGCGGGTGTGTCCAGGGCGTTACAAGTACCTAGTGCGACTTCCTATTTTTTGCATGTTTTTTATTTTACACAAAATCAATATCTAGGAAGGTCAAAATCCCTCGGTGATTTAATATGATTTTTTGGAATATATTTGATTTTTGGGCGAAGGAATCAACGAAAGGCGGTGCCCTAGTGCCCTACATGGCCTCATGGCACGGGTACCCCCTGGTCGCATCATGGGCCCGTGGGCTGCCCTTAAGTCGGTTGGAGCTCTCCTTCGTCCTCAAGAAATATAATTTTATAGAAAAAATCCCCTAAAAATTTCAGCCCAGCCGGAGTTACACATCTCTGGCTATAAAAGAAACGGTGCTCGACCAGAAAACAAAGAAGAAAATAGAGTCTAGGGGAGAGCTCCCCCTCTTCCCGGAGGGCTAAGGAATAATAAGGAGGGGGCCATTCTCCCTCCCCTTAGGTGGCCCCGGGACGTCACGGGGACATCTCCGTCATCACCATCAGCATTAACTTCTCCTCCGTTCTCATGGAGATGTGTGAGTAGTTCATCCTCGAGGCTGAGGGTATGTACTAGTAGCTATGTGTTTATCTCTCTCTCTCTCTCATATTGTTGATGGATTCGATCTTGATTTATCATGAGCTTTATTTATATAGTTGGATCGTATGATGTTCATCTCCCTCTATCCTTTTCCTGGTGAACTATGTCTTGATCTTTGAAGTTTCTTTATGTTAGATTGAATACTTTGGATTTGAGATTGCATGATTCATATCTAGTAATTAACTTGCGGATACCCGATATGACATCGGGATACTCTTAGCATAAAGGTTGAACGATAAGTATCATACGATTTCTGGGACTATCTGGCACTTTGTGGGTGGTTCAATAGATCAAGATTGGAAAGACGATACGCGGTTTCATCCAACTTTCTTCAATAGAAATAGGAACTTTGGAGTGATTCTTTGCTGCACTTTGAGGGATTATCATGTGGTTTAATTATGTTAATAATGTTGAGAATTGGCACTTGCAAAAGTATGAACCCCAGGCCTTGTTTCCAAGCATTGAGACACCATTCTTACTCGCTTTTGTTACTTGCTACCTTGTTGTTTTTTATTTATTCGGATTACAAAAATCTATTTGTCCATATTACATATATATCATCGTCTCTTTGTTGAACAAGTGCACCTATACAACTGACAATTGTATTAGGTGTGCTGGGGACACAAGAGGCCACTTTTATTTGATTACAGGGTTGTCTGAGAGAAAACGGCCTTCATCCTACACCTCTCGTGGATTAATAAATCTTAGGTCATCCACTTGAGGGAAACGCTATGAAGACCGGCCGAAGCATGTGACGTTGCTGAAGCCAACCGAAGCAAACGACGTTGGAGACGTCGATAAATGACACCGCACGGCTTGGATGGAAAATGACCTGTGGTGAAGAACTCGAGAAATCGCGCCAAGCGCTTGCCATTAACTTAATTCGCCCTCTCTCGATGCAGGATCACAAGGGCGAGAGGTTCTGAAGACATGCTCCCCCGCTCGCTGGTGCACACTGGCGTTCGGGGTGGAGTAGACTACGGTGGTGGCGCAAGTAACAAGAGAAGGTAAAACCCTAACTCATGGTGTGTCTTCCGTCGTGGCCGGTAAGTCGTATGTATAGGAGAATCCACATGGTATCATGTCGCGATCACGATCTCAACCGACTTAGTTTCCAATAAAACAAAACCACAAAAGAAAGTTGTGCTCCTACATGGCCATGGGTTGGATTTCGGATGACCATTCACGTGCATGTCGCACGCCCATGACCCGGGCAGGCGAGATGAGAGTGTGTGTTGTGTCATGTTTCTCTCCTCATGGCAAAGATGAGAGTGTGTGTGGTGTCATGTTTCTCTCCGGAAAACACCATTTCACGTGTGCTCCGCCGGAAAACGCCATTCAGTTTCCGCGAGAAAGTTTCCGTTTTAGCTTCACAAAAATTCTGCTCCCGTTTCCAAAATTGAAAGCCACTTTCATCCTTTTCCGCCAACGGATGGGCACCAATAAGCTACCTTTTCTCCATTTCTAATTAAAAAAAGATAATAAACTCCTGTGGATTTTCCTTGTTCGTGAATGAGTACGCGAGAGAGTAAAGTGATATTCTGACTCGGGCAGGTATGAACTCAGTGTTTGAAACTTTTTTGAAAAAGACATTGCTCTCTCACTGTTACTACAAAAGAACGTGAATGATTGTACACGAGGAGGGCAGGTAGAAACATATACATACTATTTTTTAAAAGTTTTTTTTGCGGGGAATATACATGTAAAAATTGGTAGAGAAAATGTGAAGTCGTTTAAGGTATATGGTTACAACATTTTTTTGACAAGTTGCATAACATGCACAGTAGACACCGATCTGTCATTTAATTTGCGTTTTTTCCTCCATTCCGAGTGATCATACTTTTAAATTGGAACTAAAACCATGAGAACTTGAGAAGATATGGAACATAGGGAGTGTGTTTTCGGTGACTTTCACATATTGGATTCACATGTATCCAGGCAATGCAAAGTACTAACCTGGATAAACTACAATAGAGAAACTGTAGGCACGAGAGAGCTGGTTGGCTGGCAGCAAGGCGGCCCCCAGCTGGCAGCGAGCGTGGCCATGGCCATGGCCGGCGGCAGATCTGAGATACGCTAAACTTCTGACAGAAGCCAGAGCAGCTCCCCACTGTTATTACATGATCCACCCATGGATGCATGAGTGGTCTGGGAAGTGAACTCACTCAGCCAAGGCAACGCCAAACCAAAGTGGGTCACTCTCCCTCCAAAAATTTTGCCCCCTTTCCCCTCCCTCCAGGAAAATTCCCCCTCCCTCCAAAAGCTGGCACCTTTCCCCCAAATTCAGTTTTCTAATAATGCCGCAATGCAAATGGTGGAGCTCACCACGACCGGGATTATTATTGTTTTCTTCCCTGCCTTTTCATCAGTCTCATATTCCCACTCCCACCATCACCACCAGTAGCAGTAGTAGTTCCCCAGGACGAATTTGATTATAAAAAGAACAAGATGCAGACAGAGATGGCTATAATTTTTTGCCTCTCCTCCAATGCAGCAGATCAGTGTGTGTGTTCCCAGATTTTTAACGGGATTTTTGGGAAGATTTTGTTGGAAAGAGGGGGCAATTATTGAAGGGTGTTCAGAAAAAGTGCCCTGCTTTGAGCTGCCACTTCCTCGAAACAAGGCTGAAGTGAGACAGGGGCCCCTCCGCTCAGATCAGGTTTCTTCTTCTTAACTGACCCTGATCAGCGAGTGTGTGACAAAATGATGACACGGAATAATAACTTACTGTAATGCCTGAGAGGAGCTAAAAATGCAGCCTCTGGCATACCAGTACTTTGAATTTGCACTAACTCTCATACGGAGTACTGGAGCAGCCGTCCTCTAGAAACCAGCCCGTCCTGAGCAAGCAAGGCTCAGTTCAAGTCCAGGTTTTGAATATTTTACCAGCCTTGCAAGATGTCAACTTGGGCGTCCCACTTGCCTCCCATGGTAAATCCCAATTCCAACAGCTTTAATGTACAAGATTTGCAACACCAAACTAGTAATATGACAAGACAAGTTCACGAAGCGAGAAGAGGAAAATGCCAAGCTAAATCTACTACTACTGCTGCCAGTATGAAACTACTAATAGCCAATGGTAAAGAGACAAAGAACACTCGGGCCGGTGGAGTGATCAATTAATCCCTCTTATGAGCCAAATCGCTGTTACAGACACTAAGATTACAACACAGGGGCATACACGGATCCTCCCGGGGAGAGAAGAGGAGCAAATAATCCACAGATCGAATCGACCTCGCGCTCCGGGAGCCTAGCATTTTAGCAGCGACCGGGTGAGCAGAGCAGAGCATACCAGCAAGGAGCGGGCGAGGCTCACTGCCGGGTGGGCGACTGCAAGGGGAAGAGCGGGAGCAGCCTGGGCGGCGGCGTCAGGTCGCCGCGGCCGCTGGCATTGCCGCGCGGCGAGGGGTGGAGGTAGAACCCCTTCTCGGCGATGGCGCGGTCCTCGGCCGCGGCTGCCTCCCGCGACCCCGGCAGCGGCGGGAGCGGCGTCACGGGGCTCCCCAGCGCCAGCGACGGGAAGTCCAGCATGCTGGGCGACAGCACCTCCAGCCCGCGCGGCGAGAACCCCCGCGGGGAGAACCCGCTGCAGCCACCGGAGCCGCCGGCGGCGAAGGCGGCGGGGAGGAGCGGGCAGAGCATCTTCAGGCTCTTCATGCTGCCGCGCCGCTCGTAGAGCTTGAAGGCCGGCTTCTTGGGCCCGGTCGGCGTGGGGGCCGGCTTAGCTGCCGGCGCGCCCGCCGCGCCCCCCGCCGCCGCCGCGGCCGCGGTCTCCGGGGTGCCGGTGAGGATCTGCACGACCTGCTTGAAGGAGGTGGTGTCGGCCTGCACGAAGGTGGTCGGGAAAGGGTTGGACGGGTCGGCGGCCGCGTGCGGCAGCTGCATCTGCACCGACGACGGCGACGGCGGCGGCGGCGCGGGGCGCTCCTGGGTGGTTGCCTCCATGGTAAAAAGGGAAGAAGAAAAACGTCGCCTTCGCCTCCGTGACTGTGAGGGAGTCCGGCGCAGCAAGGCAGAGGGAGGGAGGGAGGGCGAGCGTGGGTTTTATGGGCTTTCGGGGGGCGTGGAATTTCCTGGCTTCGGGATCTGGATTTCCACCCGCGCCCTCCCCTCGGAATATGTTGGCAATTGTGTGTGCGCGGCGCGCGACCTGGCTACCGCAGCATGGCTGTATCTGTATGCGCCTGTGGGCTGTGGCTACTCTACCACTTGTAGATCTGACCTCACTCCTCCTGCTACCAGTACACCACTCCTACTCCGTTTCCAGCACATCATTTTTCGGTTGGACGACCGGGCTGTATACATTTTGAAATTTTGATGCCATCCCCGCCCTTCCAATAAAACACACACACATAAATACAGTAAAAAAATAGAAAGCCGGTTTCTTATTATTTCCTCATGGTAAAATGTTTCATCGAGCACCCTCGCAAGAAAAACGAAATCATCGAGCGCCTCCAAAGTTAGGATTAACGTATATACTATAGGGGCGTTGGACGAGTTTGCAGGCAACTTTTAGCACCAAACGGTATGGCGTGTATACATGGACGGACGGTTTGCAGACTCCTCGAAGAAAGCACTGTGTCGTTTTGCGTAAGGAAAGGACATAAACCTATGGACGGTTTACAATAGGAGTCGCCCGTCGAGCCTCGCTGCGTGGCAGAAGTTAAAAAGGGAATCTGTGTGCTTCGCTCATGCAAACCTTTATGCCGACGATGGTATAGCAACGAGCGAGTACAATTTATTGCCCATGGTTTCATCCCAAAAATAAGCACATATCTAGCTGGTATGCCGGGCGGGAGCATTGTGCGATCGACGCGTGTCATCCTCTGTGGAAACCCCGCGCATGTCTAGCTTTGCTCATTTGAGGTGTTTGCGCTTCAATTTCACTCATTTGAGGCTCTTTCGGTTTTTACGGCTTTTACTAGAACGATATCGACTCAAGTAAATTGCAACTAAATATAACGAGCATTAGAAAGATTGCATCGGATATTGACGTTAAAACAAAAACAGAGTTTGTATCGGGTATTTGAGATCATGCCAAGAGGCAAACTACCAAATCGACCCGGTGAATCATTTCTGTAGGGTTTGCTAGAGAGGGGGTTACCAGAAGATTGCATCGAATATTGATGTTTAAACAAAAACAGAGTTTGTATCTGGTATTTGAGATCATGCCAAGAGGCAAACTACCAAATCGACCCGGTGAATCATTCCCCTTGATGCGTCAATGTCGTGAGTTCCAATGGCCTCTGCCAACCACTGGGTTGGCAGGAGGATTGGGGAACCCCGAATCTGAGTGTTCGGGTATGTGTCACGTAAGGTGAAAGGTTATTCGTCCTTGGTGAAACTAGGACGGACTCCTCGAGGAAAGCACAATGTCTTATGCGCAAGAAAATGATATAAACACATGGACGATTTAAGATATGAAGCGCCTTTGGAGCCTCATTATGTGGCAGAAGTTCGAAAGAGAATCAATTTGCTTTGGTCATGCAATTCTTGTGCCAATGATATTATAGCGGTGAGTGAATACAATTTATTGTCCATGTTTTCATACGGAAAAGAAGCACGTATCTAGCATGTATGCTTGGGGGAGCGCGACATGATCAACAAGTGTCATCCTCCTAGGAAACCATGTGCATGTCTAACTTTAATCATTCATGGGTTTTGCGCTTTAGTTTCACTCGTTTCTGGCTCTTGCGGTTTTCAGGGCTTTTGCTAGGACGATATCAACTAAAGTAAATTGCACCAGAAATTAGCAAACATATGTTAAGTGCATCATGGTAATATATGGTGTAGCATCTGCTACTACCAGCTATGTTGAGTCACAACACAAGTGCTTCTACTTTCTTACAAATGATGAATATAAGTCCATAGGTGGAAAGATGGACTCGCCCGAAACATAATACGACATGTGATATCAGCTACTCAAAACTACAATTGCCTTCTATATCTATTTTCATACGGATAATTGAAGAAGAACTTAGGCCAAAACATGCATTTATCTAAGACAAAAAGTTTAGCGTATTTTGACCTATTTTTGCCTCCTACAGACATCACCTTGGTAATACGTGTGTGACAAAAAAATCCATTAGAAAGTTTGCATCAAAATATTCACATTGAAAAAAGCAAAGTTTTGTCAAGTACCACAAGGCAAACTAACAAATCGACCCGCTGAACCATTTTCTAAGGTTTGACAGAGATGAGGCAACCAGGAGCTGACTAGCTTTTCACTCGACTCGTTGGCGCCACCATGAGTTCCCCTGGCCCCTATCGGCTGTTGCAGTAGTAGGGGGATGGGGGAGGCAGATTTGAGTATCTGGTCCGTGTCATGAAGGGTTGACGAGTTCTTCGCCCTTGGTGAAGTCGAGGCAGTGGCGGCAATGGGAATGATGGTTCCTTGGTCTTCCCCATGTTGATGTTTGGTGAATCGTTAGATACCCGGTCTAGCTTGATTTGTGTTTGCTCACGGCAGTGGTGCCCCGTGGAGGACATGCCATTGCTGTATGTTCTTGTTCTATTGTTCCATCACTACCTCGTGAAGGTCAGTCAAATAAGACTCAATCGGAGAACTTGTGAGGTCTGCATCTCTACGGATTTGGGATTTTCTTCTAGCCCTCCCAAGTGTTGTCTTCTTTGGGATAACGATCTATCCAGTTTGCGATCACCGACGTTTTTTCGTCGACATCGCCGACTTCCCGACACTGCTTGTACAAGTTCTCGAATTTCAATAAGGTTGTTCCGGTGAGACAGACCAAGATGCAGGAATGATCTTTGCTCACAGCGCACCGCCATTGGATGTGAGAGGAAACGATGCTGATTTCATCACGGATTTGCCTTTAATTTCTTATTCTTGTATGTAAGTCATAGTAATGGTTGTTTCTATTCAATACACGCCTGTCATCCTTTCCGGCATCATGGAGCGTTTAGGGGAGGCACGTTCCTGCGTGTTCCGGGGCATCTCTAACTCTGAAATCGTTGAAGCCTTGGCTTGTCGAAAGACGATGCAAATGCCAACCCAACAAGAGCTACAAAGGTTGACGTGGAGGTTGATAACAAGGCAGTTGCAGCGATGATCAATGATACGATGAAGAATCTCTTGATGGTGGGCCCAATTATCGAGGATGTAAAAAAGATGTTGCAATCCTTTATCGAGTTTAAAGCAACTTGGGTTAATTAGGAGATCACGTAATAAAGGGGCTCATATTTTAGCTAGAGAGGGTGTTTCTCAAGAACTCAATAGGTTCTGGCTTCAAGAGCCATCACACTGTATTTTATATTTTATTTTGGATGAGGTCCTTGGCATGGGATGATAAATAAAGTGCAAGGATATATTCTAAAAAATTCTTTCCGCAAGAAAGACCATGCCATGATAAATATTGTTAAATACAACAGTGAGAATCAATTTAGGCCTCGTTTGGTTTATAGGAATTTTGTAGGAATTCTATAGGATAGGATTTACAAAGAAAAAAAATCCTACAAAGCCCTTTTGTTTGTAGGAATGGATTCCCATTCTTATGTAGGATAGGACCCAATCCTTCACATTGAAAGAAAAAGAAAACATTAACCTAGACTCAATGAAAAAATCCTATCTTACGCATTGAATGACAAATCTTTCTTATTGGAATTGAGATGCATGTTTGTTTGGTTCATAGGATAGGAATATCACGGAAATAGAAAAATCATAGAAATTGAGATGACGTGCATCTCAATTACTATTGAGAAAGAGATGTCATTTGATGCAAAGGATAAGAACTTTTTCATTGAGTTTAGGCTAATGTTATTTTCCTTCAAAATGTGAAGAATCGATTCCTATCACAGGAATAGGAAAATCATAGGAAGTGTGATGACATGCGTCTCAATTCCTATTGAGAAAAAGATGTCATTCGATGTAAATGATAAGAACTTTTCCATTGAGTCTGGGCAAATGTTTTTTTTCCTTCAAAATGTGAATGTTTGATTTCTATCCTACATATGAATTGAAATCCATTCCTACAAATCAAAGGACTCCAAAGAATTTTTTTCCTACAAAATTCTTATCCCATAGAATTCCAATGAAATTCCTCCAAACCAAAGAAGGCCTTATTGTATTTTGTTCAAAATACAACAATTGCCTTTGCAAAAGAAAACCTTTTGCACTACCCATCGCACTCGCCGCGTCGAATGGCAAGCAACAGGCGCACGGCATTCCGACATTTTTTCCGCGTCGTGGTGACCTTTGTGCATGCTTCGTTCATTCTAGTGAATAAGGTGCACACACATTTGAAGAATCAAGTTTGACCATCAATTTAACCAACAAAATGTGGGTTATGTTCAACAAAAGGTATGCCGTCAAATCTATATCCAAAAAAACTTAACATTGGTATAATTTTTAACTCATATAATTTATATACTATTTGTCTAATTTGATGATCAGAGTGAAGTCCCAAAATGTGCACGCCTTATTCATCACATGTTAATTAGTGATTCCAAAAGAAAGAAAGAAAGAATAGAATAGAATAGATGTCCATATTTCCACCCAAGGAAATAATATGGCTGTCCGTGCGAGTGTCGTGTCATTATCGCGGCCGTCGACCAAGTCGACCGATGAGATATTTATTCGCTGGGGTCTCAGAGGGTGATCGGTTGCATTGACCGGCCGGAAGGCGCTTGCCAGATCGATCGACATCATGGTTTCTGGTTCCACAATGGTTGTCCCGTTGGTTCAAAGGTTGGACCTGACCTGACAGCTTTGCTGCATGGCGGAGTCTGATCGCGCCATCTCTCCTACTCACCATAATGGCTGCTACTACTGTTTCAATCCAGGGTAACAATGGCTTCCTCTGACCATCAAATTGCTGAACATTTCTACTCACCATAATGACTTATATTTCAATCAAGGGTAAAGCTTCCTCTGACCATCAAATTACTGAACATTTCTTCCACTATTTTCTTTTGCGAATCCTGAATATTTCTCTCATGGTCGTGCGTGACTGTATCACGGGCATGCATTGGCATAAAATAGGTTACTTCATCATTGACAAAGAAATCATATTCTGAATAGCGAGCTGGCCAAAGAATTGAATAAAACCTCCCCGCCAAAAACATGAACTTCATAAAACCTCATATATTAAGCAGGAGAAATGATGTAAAAACATAATTCAAACTAACCCTTGAGTTCATTCACACAAATGCACGTATTCTTCCAATGTGTCCCACAAGTTTTGATTAAAAAATGTTGGGTTTCCTACGAAATTCACAGGAAATCCATAACCACTAATTTTTTTTTCTTTCCCATTAAATTCACATCCAAATCGATAAAGTGAGATTTTTCTTTTTCTCTCGCAAGGCGACTAGGGCAAAGTCTTCATCCCCTCAGTCTTCACCAATGAGGCCATGGATTCACTTCCCCTTTATCGGCCGCTCCGACCGACGGTGGCAGGGAATTGATGCCTTGGCTACGATTAGTTGATAGGTTCAAGTTTTAGTCCTCACAGGGTGACGCTTTATCTTCGAGTCGATCTTTCTGCTCCAATCCGTTTGTCTGTCAGGACGGATTCAGCAGAGCTCTAGCGTAGATTCTCGTCGGCTCGTCAAGGTGACGAGGTTAGGGTTTTTCGTCGTGCGTACACGATGACAAAATTTTGGTGTCAGATTCTTCGGAACAATCAATGGTTTGACAACAACTGTGGCATAGGGTGTTGGTTTTTAGGGGATCGTGCAGGAAAACTTTCCAGATGTCATCGAAAAGGTGGAGCCGGCTTCGGTATAAGAGCAACGACAATGGCTCGTCTAGCGACAACATTGTTCGTTTGATGGTCCACGGACCTCATATATATTTTTATTATGTTTGAGATGTTTTATATTTGGTGAACTTTCATAATCTTATATATTACTTAAAAAGAATGCAAGGTTCTCATTTCAGCTTTCTTTTCATCACCCTGTCGTTTAGTCTCTCATGTATATGATAATCAATCATCTTAATTTACTTACCTTTTGAACCAATTCACTTTAATTTACTTACCAAATTTTTAATCAAAATATAAGATAATTCACAAGATAACATACTAGAATATTTATACCCGTTCCAAAGCACGGACACTGTTCTAGTAGAGACAAAAAAAACCATAAGCAGTAGCCCAAGGCCGGGGACGAGCAGATTAGGAAGTTTGTTTCTATTTTTTTGCGGGGAAGCAGATTAGGAAGGTCGACCGGTCAGCTGGGCGTGGCTATATTCGCGAGTACGTCTCGTCGTTGCATTTAGTGGCCGTTTGCCGTGCGTGCTCGTTTCCGGGTGGCTCCTGCCCGGAATGGGTCGACATAGATTCGTCGTCGACTCTGGTTCGCGGCGGATGGATCCGAGGCATGGCCATGGATAGGAGCAGAGCGCCATTAAAAACCGGAATTATTTGGAGGATGGCACTGGCAGGGTGGCAGGGCCATTGACTTGGAGGAGACCTCCCTCCTCTTGTGAGTGTCCCTTCCCTTGTACGCCTACCCGGAGATGAGATGCCAAGGTACAATTATGGTAGGGAGGGGTGAGTGATGAGATGCCTCTGCTCTGAGCGTGACGATATTGCAGTGCACACCCTGCAAAGTAACATGTACCAGTATGCTGATACTGTACTACGTACTCTAGAGGCATGTCACGTGGATTTAAGCCGAGATTTCTTTGTTCGTTTTATATCACGGGAGAAATATTTTTTCGACAAGGTGTGGATTTCTTTTTTGCGAGAAATTTTTTCGATCTATTCATAATCAATCATGGCATACAAGGAAGACTAAGGTAAAAATTATAACCAGTTCAATGGACCTCCTAGCGACGACTACAGACACTGGAGCGAGCCAAAGTCATGTCACCGTTATCGCCCCTCCTTTACCGGAAACGGTCAAACTTTATTGTAGTAGACAGTCGGCAAGTTGTCGTGTTAAGGCCCCAAAGGACCAGCGAACTAAAGCAGCAACTGTCGCCGATGATGAGAGTCGTAGATAGAAAAGATCAAACCTGTAACCACACAAACGAAGACGAACGAAAGCTGGATCTAAATAGATCCGTCAAAGACTAGCACCGACAATGACACACCTTCACGCGCCATCTGATGAAGCTATAAGCACCATTAGGACGATCAGACGTGGAAGACATTATTCCTACCGAGAGATATCGCCACCACCACGCAATCCCAACCAAGACATTGAACCTAACAAAAACGACATCAAGGGCCCTCCCTGTCGGCGGGGAGGGGGGCAAGATCCTCCGCGCCTCCATGGCCCAAAGGCCATCGGAGGCAGGGTGGAACCGCGGCGGCACCGACGGGAGGATTAGTTTAGTTTGTAGTCACCATCATCCGTCGAATCGGATCTAGATCACCACCACCAAGCCGTGGACCATAGCGTCGTCAGTCAGACACTGCACGGGTGGAAGGGCAATAACCACCCCTCCATGGCTAAACATCCATGCTGTCGCACCCTGCCCTCCATGGCTGCACACCTGCACCTGAAGATCGTGCATACAAGAACCAGAGCAAGGGATTGTTTACCGGAGAGGATATGTAGCACATAGGTGCGGGGGCACGCAACCCTCTTTTGGTTTCGGCTTTTGATGTTCAAACTTTCATATATTTTATACCAAAAGTTTAAATTAACTTCTACTTTCATATTCATGTTTCTGGTGATGAGGGCTTTCAAATGAGATACACTTTGAATGCGTTTGGTGATTTTTAAAAGTTTCATGAAGTTTCAACTTCTGAAACTTAGTACGAGCGACCAAGAAAATTGTAAGTTCCAGTACTCGCGACTGAAAAAAAATCATAACCGTGAAGTTAAAGCTCTGAAACTTGGAATGAGCGACCGATAAAATCACAAGTTTTAGAAACCAAAACTCAAAATCTGGGCCAAGACAATGACATGAATGCACACTCGGGAAAGAATGTAGTTTTCCTGTTTCGCTAAATATGAGTCATCTGAGGGGTTTGTCATGTCTAATTTTTTTTGCCGGTATTTTCATATCTAAGTTAACCTTGAACCATTTGATGTCTTGTGTTGAGATTCATAGAGGATGTTTTGTGTTTTTGAACACATTACACATGCATACGCTCATACATATGCACATATACTCATTCCTATGAACACACTCGTGCGCACCCTATCCTTATGAGCACTCCCAAGAGATTGAGTCGGCACATCATCTCAAGATTGACGAAGTTGTCATAGACACATTCATAGTCGATGGGAACGTCTCCTTCCACTGAACGCACATCGCTGAAAGGCCTGAAATAAATTTAGAAAATGTGAGCATCACTGTCAATTTTAGGACTTGCACTCTAGTGGGCTCAGAGCATCTACAACCGGGTGCCCCAAACCACCCTCAAACAACCGGGTGGACAACCCGATCAGTGACCAATCAAAAACCCGACCCAGACAGGTGCTTCAAACGGGCCTCAAACAACCAGGCTGGCCGGCACTCCTTATATCCAGCCCAAATATGGGCGGATATGGGGAGGCCCGGGTGCGACCGGGCAAGTCCGCCACGCGCGGACTGACGGCGGGGTCGCACACGAAAACACTCTGAAAGCCAGCGGTCCGAAACTCGTCACTTCCATCGGACCGATGACGCCGTGTGGCGCCACTCCGACGGGCCGCGTAATGCCCTAGCCCGGCTATTTAAGCCGGCCGCCTGCATTGAAACCCTACCATCCGCATTTCCCCCCTCCCGTCCGCCGTCACCGCCACTTTCCAATCGTTGTTCGCCACCTATAGTAGTCATGCCCCCACGTCGTCGGGTAAGGAGCTACCCATATCTAACGCAAGAGCGTCGGCTGCAGCTCCTTGAGCAGATCCGGGCAAGGCGCGAAGCCTGGATTGCCACGGGCTACCTCCAGACGCGGTGGATCCGGAGGAGGACTTGTAGGTGATGGAGGAGGAGGTAGTGGTGGAAGAGGACGCGGATCAGGAGGATGATGTGGGGGACGCTTGGGATGCGGATCTGCAGGCGGAGCAACAGGTGGTCCTCGATTCCCTTTGATCGGAATCGGAGGCGGACGCCAAACGCTGTCGTTGGCATGAGGCGAAGGCGGAGCACGCCACGGAACTCGACAAGATTCTCACGTATATGGATGAGGAGGATCCAGAGCCCTTCTACGCGCCCATCTACCGGTGCTCGGCTCTGACGCCGTGGACATCTCCGACGATGAAGCATAGTAACTAGCATGACGTGCGTAGTAAGTAGGATTTCTTTTACATGATTTGCGTGGATCTAATGGATGAAATATGAGAAACTCAGATGCATAGCACCACTTTTCTCGTAACCATCCAATCACAGATTAGTTCGCACACAAAATCAATTTTATTACATAATTTTACAAATGGGAAATTTTAAGCACCATTAACTTAGAATCCACACGTTCTGTTGTAACTAATGTTAAGCTTAAATAAATATGGAATATAAATAAAGAAAATAAATAAAACCATAAAAGTTTACATGATGACACACTGCACTTTCTTTTGGACAAAAACCACTGTACCTTTTCATGTGGAGTAGTGGAACGTACCGCTCCCCTCCACTCTCCGGCAGCGCATCTCGGCGACGCCCGTGGTACCCGGGGACCGTGGCCATAGCGAAATGTGCAGGCAGATGTGATAGGAATGGGACAATAAAAAGGCACGTACGTACTTTTCAACGTGCGCCAGTGTGTGATTTGACTTTCGCAGCGCGCTGTGCCTCCTCTGTGTGAGCGCCGGTTTCCGGGCTACACCCCCACTGCCCCTCCGTGCCGGCCGGCCGGCACGCGCCGCAGATTTGCTAATTTTCTTTCCTTTCTTTCGCCGTCAGACCCAATCGAGTTCAGGTCAGGGTTCAGATGTCATGGACTTTTCCGGCTTCCTTGTGGGCTTTGCTCGCTGAAGCGATGAGGCCTTCGCATGCCGCTGACACACAGCAGGAGAGAGGAGATTAAGCAACTGTAAGGCCAACTCCAACGCGCTACCTCGTCATGTTCGCCCGTGTCTGTGTGGAGATAAACAAACAAAGCAGGCCTTCTAACGCGCGACCGCAAACGAATCATCGTCTGTTTTTTGTCCGTTTTTGACCCATTTCCGGCCCAAAATTAAGCCGAGTTTGCAGCTGAACGAACAGCATGCAGATGGGTGGGACGCGCACCCTTGTCCTCCCCTGACCCGCCCGTCGATGGCACAGACAGCCACTTTTCCCTCCCTTTTCTCCAAAACGCTCCCGCGCCCCGCCCTTCACTCTCACGCGCCCCACCCTTCCCCCTCCCTCCACCCACCATGGCCGACGAGGCGAATCCCGGCGACCCACCACCTGCCGCCCGGCCTGTGGCGAAGAAAATGAAGCATGTGAAGACGCCTCGGTCGGAGCTCATGCCGGCGGGGGCCGCCAAGCTCGATGCCGAATCGACCAAGAGGAGGAACCGACAAACTGTCCAAAAGGAGAAGAAGGCCGCCGTGCAGTACGCTTCCGAGTGTGCCCTGCGGCGTGCGTTGCAGCACCAGGCCAACCTTGACGACAAGGAGTCCATCGTCTCCAAGGCGCACGCCCTCCTCATGATGGGTATGGGCCACCCCACGCCGACAAATCTCTTGGCCGCTGCCATGGCCGCGGCAAGCACAGTCTCCTCGGCCCATCGACCACCACAACACCGTTCCCCGAGCTCGTCCATCTCACACGACACGTCGAATGTTCGTGCTCCGCTGCCGCACGGCTATGGGCAGACACAATTCTCTACGTCGCCGGACTTCGTGGTGGTCGATCCGACCACGTCCGCGGGCGTCATCGACCTCAACATCATGCCATGGTACAGTGACGCCGGCCATTGTGAAGACGGCGCGCAAACGAAGCAACGCCGGTCGTTCGTGTCGGCTCACAAGGCCGGCGCCCGCAAACTGTTCGACGAAATGCAACCGCCGACACAGACGCTGATGGTCGGCGACCCTTACTACGCCTCGTTCATGCAGAACGTCATCTTGGAGGGCCGTGGTGAGGCGTTCCACGTCGACGGCCAAGAGGAAGCTTTTGATGCCGACACGACCCAAAGCCAGGACAACCGTGGTACCTATGATGACTCTCAGTTCGGCAGCCATGATGATGGTGATGAGGACGACCATGGCAACTCATGGCATGAAGATGATGACTTGTATTGTGAAGATGAAGAAGAAGAGGTCGACATTTTCGCGGAGCCATTGTTGTTTATCGACGAGCTCACTCAAAAGCCTGAAGCACAAAAGAGGAGGAAAAACATTCGCACGGGGTCATATACCAAAGCTAAGGACACTTTGATTTGCGAGAGTTGGAAGGAAATTGACCAAGATCCAATCAAAGGTGTCGAGCAAAAAGGAGCCATCTTTTGGACAAGAGTTCACAAGAACTTTCATGAGCGAAGAAAGTTTGCCCCCTACCAATTCACAAGCACCCGCGACATTAATTCAATCCAAAAAAGGTGGGGATTCATCCAACAAGAATGCAACAAATATTGTGCCACGCTTGAGAGCGTCAAAGCCCATCCCGTGAGCGGCCTAGGCCTTCGTAACTTGGTATGAACCTCTCTCTTTTTCATCATGTGTCCATTCATGTTGGCATGCCATTTAAGTTTCATGCATTCTATGTCCTTTCATGTTACAATTGTAGCCGCATGTTTGGTTGTGTAGGCATTCCAATCTTTGGAAGCCTTCAAGGCCCGGCACAAAGATAAGCCATTCACTCTCACACATTGTTGGGTGCTCATCAAAGATTGCCCCAAGTTCAAGGACCAATACAATGCTCTTAGGAAGAAGAGAGGAGAGAAGGCGGTGGCCGTGGCCGATGTGGGAGACGTGCTCAAGAGGCCGAGGGGCAATACAAGCTCGAAGGCCGACGAGAAGCGTGATGCGTCTTCTATAGCCTTGCAAGGAACTTTGGAGGATATGACGAGCCAAGAGGAAATGCGGGAGGAAATGAGGAGCAAATGAAGATAAAGCTAGATCTTCAAACGAAGAAGCTTGACATGGAGGAGGCCATGAAGAAGAGGAAGCTCGACATCGAGGAGGCCACTCAACTCAAGAAGCTAGAGATCGAGGCCACCAATGCGGACACAAAAGCCAAGGAGGTGGCACTAGCGTTGATGATCGTCGACAAGAACAACATGTCACCGGAGAGGAAGGCTTGGTTCATGAACTGGCAAAAGGAGATGTTCACCCGCGATGGTCGGATCTAGGTGAGACCTCGGCCGCGATGGCGGTCCTTTTTGAAGGCTGGTTGGTGTGCCGGCCACTGGCTTTATTGACGGTGACAAAACTTGTCCATTTTCAAGGCTGGCTCGTGTGCCAGCCGTTGGCTTTGTTGCCGGCGTGAAACATGTCCTTTTTAAAGGCTAGCTCCTATGTCGGCTGCTGGCTTTGTTGCCGGCATCAGACTGTAGGCTGCCGACTATGTTGCCAGCCGGCGTGAACTAGTGCGAACCGTGGCCGCGGCTTAAATCCTAGGTTTCTCACTTTTGCATGCACGGGGGAAAGATGCAGCCGGGCGTTGGGCCCCGGACGACGCATAACCAAATCCGGGCGGGCATGGCCCCATTGCCACCCCAAACAGACAAAATCTGGACAAAATAAACGTCCGTTTGGGGTCGTGCGTTGGATTTGGCCTAACGCACGACCTCAAACGAATATTGGTTCAGATTACCTATTTGAATCAGATAAAGGATTGCGTCCGGCCGTTTTTTTGGATGCGCCGACTGTTCACCCAACGCCCAGTTGGCGCCAGCCGTAAGCCAAAGTAGATGGTTTTTATACTAAACAATGCAAACAGTTTTACAACTAAATAAAGAAAACACTGCAACTAGTTTCACAACCTAATGAAAACACAATCATATAATTTTACAACCCAATCAAAATTGTGTTGAATACATGGAACTAAAATGAACCAATATATCTACTGGTTGTCAATGTGAGTCCACATGTGCTCAACCAAGTCATTTTGGGGTTGCATATGAGTATGCTAGTCACACATTTCACGATGGAATTATAGGGGAACGTAGTAATTTCAAAAAAATTCCTACGCACACGCAAGATTATGGTGATGCATAGCAACGAGAGAGGAGAGTGTTGTCTACGTACCCTCGTAGTCCGAAAGCGAAAGCGTTAGCACAATGCGGTTGATGTAGTCGTACGTCTTCACGGCCCGATCGATCAAGCACCGAAACTATGGCACCTCCGAGTTCTAGCACACGTTCAGCTCGATGACGATCCCCGGACTCCGATCCAGCAGAATGTCGGGGAAGAATTCCGTCAGCACGACGGCGTGGTGACGATCTTGACGTTCTACCGTCGCAGGGCTTCGCCTAAGCACCGCTACAATATTATCGAGGATTATGGTGGAAGGAGGCGCCGCACACGGCTAAGAGATAAATGATCAATTGTTGTGTCTTTGGGGTGCCCCCTGCACCCGTATATAAAGGAGCAAGGGAGGAGGAGGCCGGCCCTAGGAGGGGGCGCGCCAAGTGTGGAGTCCTACTAGGACTCCCTAGTCCTAGTAGGATTCCACCTCCCATATGGAATAGGAAAAGAGGAAGGGAAAAGGAGAAGGAAGGAAGGGGGCGCCCCCCTTCCCTAGTCCAATTCGGACCAGACCAAGGGGAGGGGTGCGGCCACCCTTGAGGCCCTTTTCCTTCTTTCCCGTATGGCCCAATAAGGCCCAATACGTATTCCCGTAACTCTCCGGTACTCCAAAAAATACCCGAATCACTCAGAACCTTTCCGATGTCCGAATATAGTCGTCCAATATATCGATCTTTACGTCTCGACCATTTCGAGACTCCTCGTCATGTCCCCGATCTCATCCGGGACTCCGAACTCCTTCGGTACATCAAAACTCATAAACTCATAACATAACTGTCATCGAAATCTTAAGCGTGTGAACCCTACGGGTTCGAGAACAATGTAGACATGACCGAGACACGTCTCCGGTCAATAACCAATAGCGGAACCTGGATGCTCATATTGGCTCCCACATATTCTACGAAGATCTTTATCGGTTAGACCGCATAACAACATACGTTGTTCCCTTTGTCATCGGTATGTTACTTGCCCGAGATTCGATCGTCGGTATCTCAATACCTAGTTCAATCTCGTTACCGGCAAGTCTCTTTACTCGTTCCGTAATACATCATCCTGCAACTAACTCATTAGTTGCAATGCTTGCAAGGCTTAAGTGATGTGCATTACCGAGAGGGCCCAGAGATACCTCTCCGACAATCGGAGTGACAAATCCTAATCTCGAAATATGCCAACCCAACAAGTACCTTCGGAGACACCTGTAGAGCACCTTTATAATCACCCAGTTACGTTGTGACGTTTGGTGGCACACAAAGTGTTCCTCCGGTAAACGGGAGTTGCATAATCTCATAGTCATAGGAACATGTATAAGTCATGAAGAAAGCAATAGCAACAAACTAAACGTTCAAGTGCTATGCTAACGGAATGGGTCAAGTCAATCACATCATTCTCCTAATGATGTGATCCCGTTAATCAAATGACAACTCATGTCTATGGTTAGGAAACATAACCATCTTTGATCAATGAGCTAGTCAAGTAGAGGCATACTAGTGACACTCTGTTTGTCTATGTATTCACACATGTATTATGTTTCCGGTTAATACAATTCTAGCATGAATAATAAACATTTATCATGATATAAGGAAATAAATAATAACTTTATTATTGCCTCTAGGGCATATTTCCTTCAGTCTCCCACTTGCACTAGATTCAATAATCTAGTTCACATCACCATGTGATTTAACATCAATAATTCACATCACCATGTGATTAACACCCATAGTTCACATCGACATGTGACCAACACCCAAAGGGTTTACTAGAGTCAATAATCTAGTTCACATTGCTATGTGATTAACACCCAAAGAGTACTGAGGTGTGATCATGTTTTGCTTGTGAGAGAAGTTTAGTCAACGGGTCTGCCACATTCAGATCCGTAAGTATTTTGCAAATTTCTATGTCAACAATGCTCTGCATGGAGCTACTCTAGCTAATTGCTCCCACTTTCAATATGTATCCAGATTGAGACTTAGAGTCATCTGGATCAGTGTCAAAACTTGCATCGACGTAACCCTTTACGACGAACCTTTTGTCACCTCCATAATCGAGAAACATATCCTTATTCCACTAAGGATAATTTTGACCAATGTCCAGTGATCTACTCCTAGATCACTATTGTACTCCTTTGCCAAACTCAGGGTAGGGTATACAATAGGTCTGGTACACAGCATGGCATACTTTGTAGAACCTATGGCTGAGGCATAGGGAATGACTTTCATTCTCTCTCTATCTTCTGCCGTGGTCGGGTTTTGAGTCTTACTCAACTTCACACCTTGTAACACAGACAAGAACTCCTTTTTGACTATTCCATTTTGAACTACTTCAAAATCTTGTCAAGGTATGTACTCATTGAAAAAAACTTATCAATCGTCTTGATCTATCTCTATAGATCTTGATGCTCAACATGTAAGCAGCTTCACCAAGGTCTTTCTTTGAAAAACTCCTTTCAAACACTCCTTTATGCTTTGCAGAATAATTCTACATTATCTCCGATCAACAATATGTCATTCACATATACTTATCAGAAATACTGTAGTGCTCCCACTCACTTTCTTGTAAATACAGGCTTCACCGCAAGTCTGTATAAAACTATATGCTTTGATCAACTTATCAAAGCATATATTCCAACTCTGAGATGCTTGCACCAGTCCATAGATGGATCGCTGGAGCTTGCATATTTTGTTAGCACCTTTAGGATTGACAAAACTTTCTTGTTGCATCATATACAACTCTTCTTTAATAAATCCATTAAGGAATGTATTTTTGTTTATCCATTTGCCAGATTTCATAAAATGTGGCAATTGCTAACATGATTCGGACAGACTTAAGCATAGATACAAGTGAGAAACTCTCATCGTAGTCAACACCTTGAACTTGTCGAAAAACCTTTTTGCGACAATTCTAGCTTTGTACATAGTAACACCACTATCAGCGTCCGTCTTCCTCTTGAAGATCCATTTAATCTCAATAGCTCGCCGATCAATGGGCAAGTAAATCAAAGTCCATACTTTGTTCTCATACATGGATCTCATCTCAGATTTCATGGCCTCAAGCCATTTCGCGGAATTTGGGCTCATCATCGCTTCCTCATAGTTCGTAGGCTCATCATGGTCAAGTAACATGACCTCCAGAACAGGATTACCGTACCACTCTGGTGGGGATCTCACTTTGGTTTACCTACGAGGTTCGGTAGCAACTTGATCTAAAGTTACATGATCATCATCATTAGCTTCCTCACTAATTGGTGTAGTAGTCACAGGAACATATTTTTGTGATGAACTACTTTCCAATAAGGGAGCAGGTACAGTTACCTCATCAAGTTCTACTTTCCTCCCACTCACTTCTTTCGAGATAAACTCCTTCTCTAGAAAGGATCCATTCTCAGCAACGAATATCTTGCCTTCGGATCTGTGATAGAAGGTGTACCCAACATTTTCTTTTGGGTATCCTATGAAGACGCACTTCTCCGATTTGGGTTTGAGCTTATCAGGTTGAAACTTTTTCACATAAGCATTGCAACCTCAAACTTTAAGAAACGACAGCTTAGGTTTCTTGCCAAACCATAGTTCATACGGTGTCGTCTCAACGGATTTAGATGGTGCCCTATTTAACGTGAATGTAGCTGTCTCTAATGCATAAACCCAAAACGATAGCGGTAAATCAGTAAGAGACGTCATAGATCGCACCATATATAATAAAGCACGATTACGATGTTCGGACACACCATTACACTGTGGTGTTCCAGGTGGCGTGAGTAATGAAACTATTTCACATTGTTTTAACTAAAGGCCAAACTCGTAACTCAAATATTTTACTTCTGCGATCATATTGTAGAAACTTTTATTTTGTTACGATGATTCTCCACTTCACTCTGAAATTCTTTGAACTTTTCAAATGTTTCAGACTTGTGTTTCATCAAGTAGATATACTCATATCTGCTCAAATCATCTGTGAAGATCATAAAATAATGATACCTGCCGCGAGCTTCAATATTCATCGGACCACATACATCAGTATGCATGATTTCCAACAAATCTGTTGCTTGCCGCATTGTTTCGGAGAATGCAGTCTTATTCATCTTGCCCATGAGGCATGGCTCGCAAGCATCAACTGATTCATAATCAAGTGATTCCAAAAGTCCATCAGCATGGAGTTTCTTCATGCGCTTTATACCAATATGACCTAAACGGCGGTTCCACAAATAAGTTGCACTATCATTATTAACTTTGCATCTTTTGGTTTCAATATTATGAATATGTGTATCACTACGATCGAGATCCAACGAACCATTTTCATTGGGTGTGTAACCATATAAGGTTTTATTCATGTAAACAGAACAACAATTTATTCTCTTACTTAAATGAATAACCGTATTGCAATAAACATGATCAAATCATATTCATGCTCAACGCAAACACCAAATAACACTTATTTAGGTTCAACACTAATCCCGAAAGAATAGGGAGTGTGCAATGATGATCATACCAATCTTGGAACCACTTCCAACACACATCGTCACTTCACCCTTAACTAGTCTCTGTTCATTCTGCAACTCCCGTTTCGAGTTACTATTCTTAGCAACTGAACCAGTATCAAATACCGAGGGGTTGCTACGAACACTAGTAAAATACACATCAATAATCTGTATATCAAATATACCTTTGTTCACTTTGCCATCCTTCTTATCCGCCAAATACTTGGGGCAGTTCCGCTTCCAGTGACCAGTCCCTTTGCAGTAGAAGCACTTAGTCTCAGGCTTAGGACCAGACTTGGGCTTCTTCACTTGAGCAGCAACTTGCTTGCCGTTCTTCTTGAAGTTCCCCTTCTCCCCTTTGCCCTTTTCTTGAAACTAGTGGTATTCTCTACCATCAACACTTGATATTTTTCTTGATTTCTACCTTCGTCAATTTCAGCATTACAAAGAGCTTGGGAATCGTTTCCGTTATCCCTTGCATATCATAGTTCATCACAAAGTTCTACTAACTTGGTGATGGTGACTAGAGAATTCTGTCAATCGCTATTTTATTTGGAAGATTAATTCCCACTTGATTCAAGCGATTATAGTACCCAGACAATCTGAACACATGCTCACTGCTTGAGCTATTCTCCTCCATCTTTTAGCTATAGAACTTGTTGTAGACTTCATATCTCGCAACTCGGGTATTTGCTTGAAATATTAACTTCAACTCCTGGAACATCTCATATGGTCCATGACGTTCAAAACGTCTTTGAAGTCCCGATTCTAAGCCGTTTAAGCATGGTGCACTAAACTATCAAGTAGTCATCATATTGAGCTAGCCAAATGTTCATAACATCTGCATCTGCTCCTGCAATAGGTTTGTCACCTAGCGGTGCATCAAAGACATAATTCTTCTGTGCAGCAATGAGGATAAACCTCAGATCATGGATCCAATCCGCATCATTGCTACTAACATCTTTCAACTTAGTTTTCTCTAGGAACATATCAAAAATAAAACAGGGGAGCTAAATGCGAGCTATTGATCTACAACATAGATATGCTAATACTACCAGGACTAAGTTCATGATAAATTAAAGTTCAATTAATCATATTACTTAAGAACTCCCACTTAGATAGACATCCCTCTAATCCTCTAAGTGATCACGTGATCCAAATCAACTAAACCATGTCCGATCATCACGTGAGATGGAGTAGTTTCAATGGTGAACATCACTATGTTGATCATATCTACTATATGATTCACGCTCGACCTTTCGGTCTCCGTGTTCTGAGGCCATATCTGTTATATGCTAGGCTCGTCAAGTTTAACCTGAGTATTCCGTGTGTGCAACTGTTTTGCACCCATTGTATTTGAACGTAGAGCCTATCACACCCGATCGTCACGTGGTGTCTCAGCACGAAGAACTTTTGCAATGGTGCATACTCAGGGAGAACACTTATACTTTGATAATTTAGTGAGGGATCATCTTATAATGCTACCGTCAATCAAAGCAAGATAAGATGCATAAAAGATAAACATCACATGCAATCAATATAAGTGATATGATATGGCCATCATCATCTTGTACTTGTGATCTCCATCTCCGAAGTACCGTCATGATCACCATCGTCACCGGCGTGACACCTTGATCTCCATCGTAGCATCGTTGTCGTCTTGCCAATCTTATGCTTCCACGACTATCGCTACCGCTTAGTGATAAATTAAAGCATTATAGCATGATTGCATTGCATACAATAAAGCGACAACCATATGGCTCCTGCCAGTTGCCGATAATTCGGTTACAAAACATGATCATCTCATACAATAAAATTTAGCATCATGTCTTGACCATATCACAACATGCCCTGCAAAAACAAGTTAGACGTCCTCTACTTTGTTGTTGCAAGTTTTACGTGGCTGCTACGGGCTTAGCAAGAACCGTTCTTACCTACGCATCAAAACCACAACGATAGTTTACCAAGTTGATGCTGTTTTAACCTTCGCAAGGACCGGGTGTAGCCACACTCAGTTCAACTAAAGTTGGAGAAACTGACACCCGCCAGCCACCTGTGTGCAAAACACGTCGGTAGAACCAGTCTCGCGTAAGCATACGCGTACGCGTAATGTCGGTCCGGGCCGCTTCATCCAACAATACCGCCGAACCAAAGTATGACATGCTGGTAAGCAGTATGACTTATATCACCCACAACTGACTTGTGTTCTACTCGTGCATAACATCAACGCATAAAACCTAGGCTCAGATGCCACTGTAGGGGAACGTAGTAATTTCAAAAAATTTCCTACGCACACGCAAGATTATGGTGATGCATAGCAACGAGATAGGAGAGTGTTGTCTACGTACCCTCGTAGACCGAAAGCGGAAGTGTTAGCACAACGCGGTTGATGTAGTCGTACGTCTTCACGGCCCGACCGATCAAGCACCGAAACTACGGCACCTCCGAGTTCTAGCACACGTTCAGCTCGATGACGATCCCCGGACTCCGATCCAGCAGAATGTCGGGGAAGAGTTCCGTCAGCACGACGGCGTGGTGACGATCTTGATGTTCTACCGTCGCAGGGCTTCGCCTAAGCACCGCTACAATATTATCGAGGATTATGGTGGAAGGGGGCACCGCACACGGCTAAGAGATCAATAATCAATTGTTGTGTCTTTAGGGTGCCCCCTGCACCCGTATATAAAGGAGCAAGGGAGGAGGAGGCCGACCCTAGGAGGGGGCGCGCCAAGTGTGGAGTCCTACTAGGACTCCCTAGTCCTAGTAGGATTCCACCTCCCATATGGAATAGGAAAAGAGGAAGGGAAAAGGAGAAGGAAGGAAGGGGGCGCCCCCCTTCCCTAGTCCAATTCGGACCAGACCAAGGGGAGGGGTGCTGCCACCCTTGAGGCCCTTTTCCTTCTTTCCCGTATGGCCCAATAAGGCCCAATACGTATTCCCGTAACTCTTCGGTACTCCGAAAAATACCCGAATCACTCGGAACCTTTCCGATGTCCGAATATAGTCGTCCAATATATCGATCTTTACGTCTCGACCATTTCAAGACTCCTCGTCATGTCACCGATCTCATCCGGGACTCAGAACTCCTTCGGTACATCAAAACTCATAAACTCATAACATAACTGTCATCGAAACCTTAAGCGTGCGGACCCTACGGGTTTGAGAACAATGTAGACATGACCGAGACACGTCTCCGGTCAATAACCAATAGCGGAACCTGGATGCTCATATTGGCTCCCACATATTCTACGAAGATCTTTATCGGTCAGACCGCATAACAACATACGTTGTTCCCTTTGTCATCGGTATGTTACTTGCCCGAGATTCGATCGTCGGTATCTCAATACCTAGTTCAATCTCGTTACCGGCAAGTCTCTTTACTTGTTCCATAATACATCATCCTACAACTAACTCATTAGTTGCAATGCTTGCAAGGCTTAAGTGATGTGCATTACCGAGAGGGCCCAGAGATACCTCTCCGACAATCGGAGTGACAAATCCTAATCTCGAAATACGCCAACCCAACAAGTACCTTCGGAGACACCTGTAGAGAACCTTTATAATCACCCAGTTATGTTGTGACGTTTGGTGGCACACAAAGTGTTCCTCCGGTAAACGGGAGTTGCATAATCTCATGGTCATAGGAACATGTATAAGTCATGAAGAAAGCAATAGCAACAAACTAAACGATCAAGTGCTATGCTAACGAAATGGGTCAAGTCAATCACATCATTCTCCTAATGAAGTGATCCCGTTAATCAAATGACAACTCATGTCTATGGTTAGGAAACATAACCATCTTTGATCAACAAGCTAGTCAAGTAGAGGCATACTAGTGAGACTCTGTTTGTCTATGTATTCACACATGTATTATGTTTCCGGTTAATACAATTCTAGCATGAATAATAAAAATTTATCATGATATAAGGAAATAAATAATAACTTTATTATTGCCTCTAGGGCATATTTCCTTCAGGAATAGGATGAACTTTTCAAATGTTGCTGGTTCTTAGTGCTCAAGCATAAATTTTTTACCATGATATTCGAACCCTTGGTCGTAGTTGTTATCATCACGCTCATCCTCCACGATCATATTGTGCATGATCACACAAATAGTCATCACCTCTCAAAGCTTCTCGATGCTCCATGTCAGTGCAGGGTGTCAAACGATACTACATTGAGATTGAAGCACACCAAAATCACGCTCCACATCCTTCCTAGCACTCTCTTGCTGTTGGGAAAATCTCGGTCTCTTCTCTCCTAGATTGGGTATTATCTTCACAAGAGTTGACCACCGATGATAGATACCATCAGCTAGGTAGTATCCCTTGTTGTATTGGTGGCCATTGATCTCAAAGTTGACCTCTGGGGAGTGGCCTTCTGCAAGCCTTGTGAACACTGGAGAACACTGAAGCACGTTGATATCATTGTGAGAACCAGCCATGCCAAAGAAAGAGTGTCATATTCAAAGATCTTGTGAAGCCACGACTTCTAGTATGATAGTTCAACCTTTGACATGCCCCTTGTACTGCCCCTGCCTGGCAAATGGGAAATTCTTCCACTTACAGTGCATATAATCTATGCTCCCAAGCATTCCCGGAAAGCCTCTATCTGCATCAATCGCCAACAACCAGGCTATATCTACGACATTTGTCTCTCTTAGGTACTCAGGCCGAAACACTGCCAACACGGCCTTGCAAAAATTATACATTGATTTGAGACATGTGGACTCACTCATACGTGCGTACTCATCCACAAGATCGCCCAGAATTCCATATGCAAGCATACGAATAGCCACAATGCATTTCTGGTAAGAGGAGAAGCCAACCTTGCCAAGGGAAATCTATTTGCACTCAAAGTATGGGTCATATTCTACGACTCCCTCCTGAATAGATTGAACACATGTCTCGCCATTCGGAATCGATGGCGAAAAAGATGCGGTTTGAAGAGAGGGGAATCCTCAAAGTAATCGGCATAGAGCCGAGCGTGACTGCTCTCCCGATTGTGGTTCAAGGCCAGAGCATGGCCCAGGATTGATCCCTTGAACAAAGGCCACCGCCTAGAGATGTGGTCATTGACGACCAATGCAACAACCACAAGCTCTTCGTCATCCGATGAAGAAATGAAGTTGTTGCAAAAAACTCGTCCCCACTATCCATGGTACCTTGCAAGAAAAGTATCAAACACCTTGCGTTCGTGTTGGAGACGCGACTGGTGAAGAGCAACTCGGCCTCCCCACACGGGCAACGAGCCTGTAGAAGCATTGACGACCGGCGGGAGGCGGACTTGCAATGCCAACCGAAAGGGGTTGGGGTCGATGAGCTTCCCTGGTACCAGAGGAGGTGATAAAAGCCACAGACGCAGGCAATAACACATCTGAATTGTGGGCGGGGGTGGCTATAGCGTGGGGTGGTCAAGTTTTGGGCGGTCGGGCTGGATAGCGAGGAGGCGTCAAGAAATGGGTGGCGGCTATGCGAGAGGGCGAGGGGGGGGAGGCCACGTATGCCAGGTGAAAAGGGGACTATTTCACCGACAGATGGGCCAGGGGAGGACAAGGAAAATGCCGCCTGTGTTCGTGCGCTGCTCGTTTCGGCGCAAATGCGACCCAAATTTGGGTCAAAAATTGGTCGGCAGCGGACAAAAAACGAACACTCGTCCATTTGCTCCCGAGACTTGGGCCGCGATTTGTTTTTGTTTGGCCCCAAATGGACATGGCCGGAGCAAATGGGGTCATGTGTTGGAGTTGGCCTAAGAAGATGGTTAGGATCCTTCATGAGACATAAAGAGAACTCAGGTTTGGGCATTGATCTGAAAATATGCATTTGGAGCATTTACAGCCGGTATAGCTAATCCGCCTCTCAAACGTCTACGGACATGATCAATCACCATTTAAATGTCCTCTTCCATAATCACGTACCTCATTGCTAGTGAATTCTCAAATCCATACAACCACATTGCATCGTAAACTATCTCTACAGAATCTCATACATAGCGTCCGACTACTACATCAATGTAACACCCACGATGCGGCTATATCTCCCACGTGTCGGAGCACGACTTAGAGGCATAACCGCATACTAGGCATGTCGCAAAAGGGGTAATCTTTACACATCCCATGTACTGAATAAGAAAGGGATAAAGAGTTGGCTTACAATCGCCACTTCACACAATACATAAATATAACATTACATCATCCAGAATACAATCAAGGTCCGACTATGGAACCAAAATAAAAGAAGACAACCCCAAATGCTAGATCCCTGATCGCCCCGACTGGGATCCACTAATGATCAAAAGGAAACGAAACAACACAATGAAAACGATCTTCATCGAGCTCCCACTTGAGCTGGATTGCGTCACCTGCACTGGTATCATCGGCACCTGCAACTGTTTGGAAGTATCTGTGAGCCACGAGGACTCAGCAATCTCACACCCGCGAGATCAAGACTATTTAAGCTTATGGGTAGGAAAGGGGAGTGAGGTGGAACTGCAACAAGCACTAGCATATATGGTGGCTAACTTACGCAAATGAGAGCAAGAAGAGAAGCAAAGCACGGTCGAGAGGCTAAAATGATCAAGAAGTGATCCTGAAACTACTTACGTTCAAGCATAACACGAAACCGTGTTCACTTCCCGGACTCCGTCGGAAAGAGACCATCACGGCTACACACGCGGTTGATGCATTTTAATTAAGTTAAGTGTCAAGTTCTCTACAACCAGATATTAACAAATTCCCATCTGCCCATAACCACGGGCACGGCTTACGAAAGTTCAAAACCCTGCAGGGGTGTCCCAACTTAGCCCATCATAAGCTCTCACGGTCAACGAAGGATATTCCTTCTCCCAGGAAGACCCGACCAGACTCGGAATCCCGGTTACAAGACATTTCGACAATGGTAAAACAAGACCAGCAAGACCGCCCGAATGTGCCGACAAATCCTGATAGGAGCTGCACATATCTCGTTCTCAGGGCACACCGGATGAGCAAGACGTCGGGTTGGCATAGACCCTGGTTGCCCAGGGGGCGCCGGACATCGCTCAGGTTGGACCAACACTTAGAGAAGCACTGGCCCCAGGGGGGGGGGTTAAAATAAAGATGACCCTCGGGCTCCGAAAACCCAAGGGAAAAAAGCTAGGTGAGGCAAATGTAAAACCAAGGTTGGGCCTTGCTGGAGGAGTTTTATTCAAAGCAAACTGTCAAGGGGTTCCCATAACACCCAACCGTGTAAGGAACGCAAAATCAAGGAACATAACACCGGTATGACGGAAACTAGGGCGGCAAGAGTGGAACAAAACACCAGGCATAAGGCCGAGCCTTCCACCCTTTACCAAGTATATAGATGCATTAATTAAAATAAGAGATATTGTGATATCCCAACAAAAATTGATGTTCCAACATGGAACAAACTTCATCTTCACCTGCAACTAGCAACGCTATAAGAGGGGCTGAGCAAAGCGGTAGCATAGCCAATCAATGGTTTGCTAGGAAAGGTGGATTAGCGGCTTGACATGGCAATATGGGAGGCATGATAAAGCAAGTCGTAGGTATCATGGCATAGCAATAGAGCGAGCAACTAGCAAGCAAAGATAGGAGTGGTTTCGAGGGTATGGTCATCTTGCCTGAGATCCCGCAAGGAAGAAGAACGAGTCCATGAAGAAGACAAACAGACGTAGTCGAACGGACCCTCACAACTCCGGAACGAAACTGAAGCTAATGAGAGAAGCAACCCGGAAAGAAGCAAGCAACATAGTAAACAACCATCACATAAACATGGCATGATGCACAACCAAGTATGATGCATGTCCGGTTTAAATGTGCATGGCATGGCAAAAAGCATAGACAAAGCTACAAGTTAAGTGGAGCTCAATATGCAACGAGTTGCATATTGACGAAACACCACATTTAATTATTTAGTTCTCTCCCGTTTAAGTACTCAACAATATTAAATGTTGGTTAGCATGGCAAGAGGCGAAGCATATGAAAACTATCTATCTAGGCAAGTTTAAATGAGGCCGGAACAACAAGCAACAAGTCCGGAAAAATCCTCATGAGCATATATTAGATTTGGTACTGTTCTGCCCTAAAGCATATTTTAGAGTTGTTAAAAATGCAAGAAGATGCCACCATGTTAAACTAGGCATTTTCCTACCCCATTTACATATATAATTTATTTAAAACCGAGCTACGGTTTATTAGATATGAATTAAATCATTTTAGCATGTAATTAGAAAAAAATTTAAACAAACAACAGTTTAAACATTTTAAACATCCATGAAAGTGGCATATTATGAAACTAGATGAAATTCTAGTCATATTTCATTTAAAGTTTGTTTTAATATGATGCACCGTTTGTGAGTTATCATATGCATGTTGTGCAAGGGGTTTTCTGTAAAACTGCAAAACCCTGGTTAAAATAGGAAAACGTTCTATGAAAAAAACACGATACGGGCCGGATCTGGTTGGCCCATCAGGAACAGGCGCTGGGGAAGGCATCTCACCCAGCGGGCCTGGCCCAGTTGATGGAGGCAGGCCGAGCCTTGGCGAGGCAAGAGGAGGCCCCGTGTGGCGACGTGGTTCTCATCCACGCTGGCAGAGGAACAGGTCAACGCGGCCTGGTCTCGTTCACGAAGTAGGGGTTGCAGATGTCGATGGTTGCGGCCGGGCTTGGCGACACGGACGGCGGATCCAGCGGGCGACGCGGCAGGGAGGTCGAAGACGGTGGGCAGTGCCGGATCTAGACGTGGGGGTTCAGATCAGGGCAGCGGTGGACGGATCCAGCGAATGGAGCGGAGCTCCATGCTTCGGGTGCCATGGACGAGCTCCATGCATCGCTCCTGTTAGCATAGAGAGGGATGGAGAGATTAGAGAGCGAGGAAAAACAGAGATGGGAGGAAGAAGGAGAAGGGCGCGAGGCACTGGCCTGGACTCATCCCCGGAGATGGTGGCGGCAGATGGCTCCATCCAGTGGGCGGCAGCGAGCGCTTTCGATCCCATTGGGATCGAGCGAGAGGGTGCGGGAGGTGGGAGGAGCGGGGCGGCTCGGTCGCCTGCAGGGCAGCGTCGGGCCTGATTTGGCTCGCGATGGGCTCCGACGGGCCCTGCATAGTGGGAGGCGTGGGGAGGACGCGGGGAGGTGACGTGGAGGCACCCGATAGGCCGGGGCGACTCCTCAGATGGCGGCGTGGCCAAGCAGACGGCGCCAAGTGGCAGGACGGCAGCTGGGGAGGAGCTAGCCGCGACAAGTGGCGGCGGGGGAGCGGGCAGGCACGGAAATTGAGGAGGATTGGTGGATGGAGGTAGGTGGAGGGGCTAGGCTACCCAAAAATGACAGGAGGGGTCTATATATAGGGAAGGTTTAGGGTTAGGGGGGATTAGGAGGGGTTTTCTTCCGTTCTCGGGCATCGGATCTCGATCCAACGGCCCGGAGCGGAGGGGATAAGTAGATGGACTAGGTGGGTTGTGCAGAACGCCTCGGGCTGAGAGGAGAGAAAAGAGAGAGAGAGACCCGACGACTGTTTCCGGAGACCGAAAACGTCCGTCGAAAAGACCGGCTATACTGCCGCTATAGTTATCCGTTGGGGCGTCAAACGGACTCCGAATGTGATGAAACTTGGCAGGCGGCCTACTGACAACATAACAACACCGCATGCCAACTTTCAACCCATTCCGAGAACATTTTTTCGGCCACTTATAAAACACTATTTCGGACATGCTGCGGGCGCGTGCAAGTGTGTCTAGGCTGAGAATGGACAACGGAAGGAACTGGGAGACCGGGACAGATGCATGTTTTGAAAACATGATGATGCAATGCACATGATGACATGGCAAGAAGCAACACGCGAGCAAATGACATGGCAACGACGGCGAACAACTGGGAGACACCTGGCGCAACGGTCTCGGGGCGTGACAACACTCCACCACTACGAGAGGATCTCATCCCGAGATCTAGGATGGCACCGGAGAGAAACGGAAGAGGAAGAGAAAAGGTAAAGCTAAGTTGCTTCTTTGACAAATGAGTGAAACCAAAGAACCTTGAGAGGTTAAACAATTTGCAAGAACAATACAACGGAGATGAATGAAATTGAAAACACCCAGTTAGAAAAAAAGGAACAAGGAACATTACTAGAACCTTGTAGGTTGAAAGACATTAGTAAAAGGGTTGCAATAGTCAAGAAGTACATGCAAGCACTCCGGTAGGAATATGAACTTGGCAAAATGAAAGCACTTGGATGAGAGACCGGTTAGAAGGGGAATGATAGGCAGAACACTCCGGTTAAAACAAGATAGAGAAGGAATAAGAATGATATAAATTGGACAGCACTCCGACTATAAATGGAAGGAATTAAAAAGAACTTGACAAGATGAGAGCATACTTGATGAGATCAACAACACACTGCCTCCGGAACTATTGAAAGAATGGCACAAGGGGTAAGAAAGATTTCAGACAGCACTCCAGTTGAGAATGGAGGTAAAACTTGATAAGATGAGAGAGCTCGAATGAAAAACACGACACTCCGGTTGAATGGATAAGCAAAAGGAAAGAACATGATCCTCACAATTTGAGATGAAGAGTGAAGAGAGCAACATCACAATGCCTCTGGAAGAAAAAAGAATGGAATAAAATGAATGGAGGGAAACAAGATCTTGAGAGAGCACGCTTACAACAAATGCTAGAATGGAGTTGTTGGATTTTCAACAACGGAAGGATAAGCTTGATGTGGGCTTATGGAAGACATCTCAAAATTATGAGGTGAAATTCTGCCACTAACGGAAAACAATTGATTGCTTGAGAGCAACACAAAGATGAAAACTCTTTCGCCGAGACGAGAAGGAGAAACTTGGATCGTTGACAAACACCATGATAGCAGCATTCTGAATGGAAGGCTTTAGGTGAATTTTTCCAAGATAACACCATAAAGAAAATGCTGGATTTAAAATACCTCATTATTGACAACATGTGAATCATGAAACACCAACTCAAATTGTCAAAAATGACATAACACCACCTCAAATGATATGGTAGAAAGAATTGCACTTCGGAATGCAAGATGAAGAATACTTGAACTCCTCAAAACAAAACATGTGTTGAGCACCATGTTTATTTGAGAGTATAGCTAGGCGGATCTTAACTCCGATAGAAATCTTGAAGAACAAATCGAGAATGAAAGGAAACCTTGACGAACCACCATGTTGAGCCTCCATAAAGAACTCCGGTAATAAAAGGATGATCAAAAGAAGTGAAGGATGAAAAGAATAAGATTGAAGTCTTGCAATGATATAGATGGATCTTCGCGACGAGATAAAGTGGAAACTTTGAACTCCGGAAAAGAAAGATGAACAAAAGAAATCAAGAATTTTTTATGAGCCTCCGAAATAAGGAATATAATTTACTCGATGAAACAAGAATAAGAATTAAATTATGCTTATCTTTCACCATTTTAAATTGATGACAAGCAATGGATTTGGCATACTACTTATTCTTGTAGAAAGGATTAAGATAGATATGGCGCCAACTTGAAGAGGCCTTCGATGAACCACCGGTAGGATTGAAACAACGAATAAATTGATATGATAACCAAGAAAGAGAACTCTTGAACGAACCACCATAAGGATTGAAAATGAATGAAGAAAAGATAAAGAAACACCGGGAAGAATTAGCAAATGAACGAAGATGCTTGCTAGGATTTAAATACATGAGAACGAAGAGATCATGAACTGATTAGAGGATATTTGAACGATGCACCGGTAAGATTTCGAGAATGAGAGCTGAAAGCTAAGAATGAATAATTCTGAGATGATGGGCTCCGGAGAATCAAACTGAAAAGACTCTTGAATTGCTTTGGATGGGTGAAAATAATTCTCACAATCAAAAACAATTATGAGAGGATGGCATCAAGCTAGAACCACGAATCTTCAAGAGAACAGATATGATTTGGAGGGAAAACTCTTCTTCGGTCTTCAAATGTTGAGAATGATGATAAGAAAACACCACCATGAATTGTTGAGATACTCCGGGAGAATGAAAAGTCTTCGGTTGAGCCAACAATGAAAAGGGTTATAAGATCTTGGAGAAACCAACTGACTGATTATAATTCATTCATACGTCAAACTTCGAAAAGAATTTGAGGATAACTCCGGGAAAATTATAAGAGTCAGGTAAGATCCTGGAAAAAGACCCGTGGGTTAGGGCCCACTCAAAAGATACAGCACCGTACGATTTAAAAGAAAGATAGCGCCGGTTGAATTAAATGGCTCAAAAGAGATAACAACCTCGAGATATTCTTGAACGGATTCATAATGGAGACGCAAATCTTCTGAGATATCTTCAGCACTCCGGAACAAATGAATAACGAGGAGTGGATGATTAAGAGGTGCACCGGCATGATAAAATATTTGAAACAAGGAAAGGAATATGATCAACACTGAAAACTTGAATTGAATCCACCGGAGAAGAAAATGAGTGAAGAGTCATAAGCTTGAAGAGCATCTTCATGAGAATCACCGGGTAAAAACATTGATTGAAAAGAATGAAGATACTTCACATGAATAAAATGGATACTTGATTATGATATTTGAGTCCTTGAAGAAAAAGGGTGGGAGGGCGGGAAAACAAAGACAACTTGGAGACGGATGAAAAAGGGTACCATCGAGAAAACTTAGAGTTGATCTTGCGGATATTGAAATGATCAGATCCACTTGAAGAGGAACATGCCGGTTGAAAAGGATTGACATGACAATCTCAATTATCATGAAGGATTGGCATTCACATAGAAATGTGAAAACACTGCTTAGGGAAGGTATGGAATCAACACTTGACTTCGAAGCAACTCGAATACCATAGCTCAAAACAAAACAAAGGATTGGCTTGCAGGATAAGCCGGAAACAAACATATGATAGATCCCATATCGTATCATGTGTCTGTTGGAAAGATATCCTACGTGATACTTGAATTCCCACTTATAAACTCCCGAAACTTTCTGGTTATGCAATCAGGTGTTGGGGATACATGCAAAGCATAATATCTCACCCAAACTAACAAATCCTACATCCAACTGTATCCATCCTTCAACACATAACCAAGAAACCTTCGGAAATCATTTACCTCAACCTTCGAAAAGCATCCGTTATACGAGTTATGACAATACTCCCGAACTCCCACCCCAGTACTGGGTGGCGTCGAGGTTATCTCACCAACAACTGCATAAAAGAGATTTTCGATGCCGGCGAACTTAGGTATTCCAGAACTGCAACGATAAAATTGTGACGACAACACCTCGGAGCTCAACTCCCCGGGACACTGCCACAACCCCTAAATGTCAGGAGGCACCAAGAACAATGTTCTCGTCACAAAACCATCGGAACGATTCCAAGATACCCGCGTGATCCTAATTTTTTTTGTGAAATTTGAGGAAAGAAGAGTCAAAACTCTACGCCAGGAGGCCTCACCAGAGCGACGAAGGGACTGAGGAGTAAAAAGAATCCTAATCTCCGATATATATAATCCTAAAAGACTCAAAACATTTTTCTAGACTCAACAACACCAGCGATTCGATCAAGCAGGGGGCTCCTAAGTCGGGGAAGGCTCTGATACCAACTTGTAACACCCACGATGCAGCTATATCTCCCACGTGTCGGAGCATGACTTAGAGGCATTACCGCATAGTAGGCATGTCGCAAGAGGGGTAATCTTTACACATCCCATGTACTAAATAAGAAAGGGATAAAGAGTTGGGTTACAATCGCCACTTCACACAATACATAAATATAGCATTACATCATCCAGAATACAATCAAGGTCCGACTACGGAACCAAAATAAAAGAAGACAACCCCAAATTCTAGATCCCCGATCGCCCCGACTGGGCTCCACTACTGATCAAAACGAAACGAAACAACACAACAAACACGATCTTCATCGAGCTCCACTTGAGCTGGATTGCGTCACCTGCACTGGTATCATCGGCACCTGCAACTGTTTAGAAGTATCTGTGAGCCACGAGGACTCAGCAATCTCACACCTGTGAGATCAAGACTATTTAAGCTTATGGGTAGGAAAGGGGAGTGAGGTGGAACTGCAACAAGCACTAGCATATATGATGGCTAAGTTATGCAAATGAGAGCGAGAAGAGAAGCAAAGCACGGTCAAGAGGCTAAAATGATCAAGAAGTGATCCTGAAACTACTTACGTTCAAGCATAACACGAAACCGTGTTCACTTCCCAGACTCCGCCGGAAAGAGACCATCACGGCTACACACGCGGTTGATGCATTTTAATTAAGTTAAGTGTCAAGTTCTCTACAACCGGATATTAACAAATTCCCATCTGCCCATAACCGCGGGCACGGCTTTAGAAAGTTCAAAACCCTGCAGGGGTGTCCCAACTTAGCCCATCACAAGCTCTGACGGTCAATGAAGGATATTCCTTCTCCCAGGAAGACCCGATCAGACTCGGAATCCCGGTTACAAGACATTTCGACAATGGTAAAACAAGACCAGCAAAACCGCCCAAATGTGCCGACAAATCCCGATAGGAGCTGCACATATCTCGTTCTCAGGGCACGCCAGATGAGCAAGACGTCGGGTTGGCATAGACCCTGGTTGCCCAGGGGGGGCCGGACATCGCTCAGGTTGGACCAACACTTAGAGAAGCACTGGCCCCGGGGGGGGGGGGGGTTAAAATAAAGATGACCCTCGGGCTCCGAAAACCCAAGGGAAAAAAGCTAGGTGAGGAAAATGTAAAACCAAGGTTGGGCCTTGCTGGAGGAGTTTTATTCAAAGCGAACTGTCAAGGGGTTCCCATAACACCCAACTGTGTAAGGAACGCAAAATCAAGGAACATAACACCGGTATGACGGAAACTAGGGCGGCAAGAGTGGAAAAAAACACCAGGCATAAGGCCGAGCCTTCCACCCTTTACCAAGTATATAGATGCATTAATTAAAATAAGAGATATTGTGATATCCCAACAAAAATTGATGTTCCAACATGGAACAAACTTCATCTTCACCTGCAACTAGCAACGCTATAAGAGGGTCTGAGCAAAGCGGTAACATAGCCAATCAACGGTTTGCTAGGAAAGGTGGATTAGCGGCTTGACATGGCAATATGGGAGGCATGATAAAGCAATTGGTAGGTGATACGTCTCCAATGTATCTATAATTTTTGATTGCTCCATGCTATATTATCTACTGTTTTGGACATTATTGGGCTTTATTATCCACTTTTATATTATTTTTTGGGACTAACCTATTAATCGGAGGCCCAGCCTAGAATTGCCGTTTTTACCTGTTTTAGGGTTTCGAAGAAATGGAATATCAAACGGAGTCCAAACGAAATGAAACCTTCGGGAACGTGATTTTCTCATCGAATACAACTCAGGATACTTGGACCCTACGTCAAGACACGTAACAGGAGGCCACGAGGTAGGGGGGCGCGCCTACTCCCCAGGCGCGCCCTCCACCCTCGTGGGCCCCCTGTTGCTCCGCCGACGTACTTCTTCCTCCTATATATACCCACGTACCCCCAAACGATCAGATACGGAGCCAAAACCCTAATTCCACCGCCGCAACTTTCTGTGTCCATGAGATCCCATCTCGGGGCCTGTTCCGGAGCTCCACCGGAGGGGGCATCGATCACGGAGGGCTTCTACATCAACACCATAGCCTCTTCGATGAAGTGTGAGTAGTTTACCTCAGACCTACGGGTCCATAGTTAGTAGCTAGATGGCTTCTTCTCTCTTTTTGGATCTCAATACAATGTTCTTCCCCTCTCTTGTGGAGATCTATTCGATGTAATCTTCTTTTTGCAGTGTGTTTGTTGAGACCGATGAATTGTGGGTTTATGATCAAGTCTATCTATGAATAATATTTGAATCTTCTCTGAATTCTTTTATGTATGATTGGTTATCTTTGCAAGTCTCTTCGAATTATCAGTTTGGTTTGGCCTACTAGATTGATCTTTCTTGCAATGGGAGAAGTGCTTAGCTTTGGGTTCAATCTTGCGGTGTCCTTTCTCGGTGACAGTAAGGGCAGCAAGGCACGTATTGTATTGTTGCCATTGAGGATAACAAGATGGGGTTTTCTTCATATTGCATGAGTCTATCCCCCTACATCATGTCATCTTGCTTAAGGCGTTACTCTGTTTTTAACTTAATACTCTAGATGCATACTGGATAGCGGTCGATGAGTGGAGTAATAGTAGTAGATGCAGGCAGGAGTCGGTCTACTTGTCTCGGACTTGATTCCTATATACATGATCATACCTAGATATTCTCATAACTATGCTCAATTATGTCAATTGCTCAACAGTAATTTGTTCACCCACCGTAGAATACTTATGCTCTCGGGAGAAGCCACTAGTGAAACCTATGGCCCCCGGGTCTATCTTTATCATATCAATCTCCTACTACTTAGTTATTTACTTTGCTATTTACTTTGCCTTTATTTTACTTTGCATCTTTATCATAAAAATACCAAAAATATTATCTTATCATATCTATCAAATCTCACTCTCGTAAGTGGCCCTATAGGGATTGACAACCCCTATTTGCGTTGGTTGCGAGGATTTATTTGTTTTGTGCAGGTGCGAGGGACTCGCGCGTAGCCTCATACTGGATTGATACCTTGGTTCTAAAAAACTGAGGGAAATACTTACGCTACTTTGCTGCATCGTCCCTTCCTCTTTGAGGAAAACCAACGCAGTGCTAAAAGAGGTAGCAAGAAGGATTTCTGGCGCCGTTGCCGGGGAGGTCTACTTAAAAGTCAATATACCAAGTACCCATCACATACCCTTATCTCCCGCATTACATTATTTGCCATTTTCCTCTCGTTTTCCTCTCCCCCACTTCACCCTAGCCGTTTTATTTGCCCCCTCTCTCTATCCTCCCTTTATTTGCCTCTTTTTGCCCACTTGCTTTTTGTTTGCTTGTGTGTTAGTTTTCTTGCTTGTCACGATTGCTCAAGATAATACTAAATTGTGTGACTTCACCAATACCAACAACAATGATTTTATTAGCACTCCGATTACTCCTCTTACCGATGCTGAATATTGTGAAATTAATGCTGCTTTGCTGAATCTTGTTATGAAAAATCCGTTCTCTGGCCTTCCTAGTGAAGATGCCGCTACCCATCTAAATAGCTTCGTTGATTTGTGTGACATGCAAAAGAAGAAACATGTGGATAATGATATTGTTAAATTGATGCTATTTCCTTTTTCGCTTAGAGATCGTGCTAAAGCTTGGTTTTCGTCTTTGCCTAAAAATAGTATTGATTCATGGAACAAGTGCAAAGATGCTTTTATCTCTAAGTATTTTCCTCCCGCTAAGATCATCTCTCTTAGAAATGATATTATGAATTTTAAGCAACTTGATCAGGAACATGTTGCACAATCTTGGGAGAGAATGAAATTAATGATACGTAATTGCCCTACTAATGGTTTAAATTTATGGATGATTATACAAATTTTTTATGCCGGATTGAATTTTGCTTCTAGAAATCTTTTAGATTCGGCCGCGGGAGGCACTTTTATGGAAATCACTTCAGGAGAAGCTACTAAACTCCTAGATAATATTATGGTTAATTATTCTCAATGGCATACTGAAAGATCTACTAATAAAAAGGTGCATGCGATAGAAGAAATTAATGTTTTGAGTGGAAAGATGGATGTGTTGGGGAACATAGCAAAATTTTAAAATTTTCTACGCATCACCAAGATCAATCTATGGAGTCATATAGCAACGAGGGAGAGAGGAGTGCATCTACATACCCTTGTAGATCGCGCGCGGAAGCGTTCAAGAGAAGGGGTTGATGGAGTCGTACTCGTCGTGATCCAAATCACCGATGACCTAGCGCCGAACGGACGGCACCTCCGCGTTCAACACACGTATGGTTGGGAAGACGTCTCCTCCAACTTGATCTAGCAAGGGGGAAGGAGAGGTTGATGAAGATCCAGCAGCACGACGGCGTGGTGGTGGAAGCAACGGTGATCTCGGCAGGGCTTCGCCAAGCTTAGGGAGAGGGAGGAGTGTCACGGGAGGGAGAGGGAGGCACCAGGGGCTAGGGTGCGGCTGCCCTCCCTCCCCCCACTATATATAGGACCGTAAGGGGGGCGCCGGCCCTAGGAGATTGAATCTCCAAGGGGGGCGGCGGCCAAGGGGGGTGGAGTGCCCCCAAGCCAAGTGGGGCGCCCCCACCCCTAGGGTTTCCATCCCTAGGCGCAGGGGAGGCCCATGGGGGGGGGGCGCACCAGCCCACTAGGGGCTGGTTCCCCTCCCACTTCAGCCCATGGGGCCCTCCGGGATAGGTGGCCCCACCCGGTGGACCCCCGGGACCCTTCCGGTGGTCCTGGTACAATACCATTACCCCAGAAACTTTCCCGATGGCCGAAACTTGACTTCCTATATATAAATCTTCACCTCCGGACCATTCCGGAACTCCTCGTGACGTCCGGGATCTCATCCGAGACTCCGAACAACTTTCGGGTTACCGTATACTAATATCTCAACAACCCTAGCGTCACCGAACCTTAAGTGTGTAGACCCTACGGGTTTGGGAGACATGCAGACATGACCGAGACGACTCTTCGGTCAATAACCAACAGCGGGATCTGGATACCCATGTTGGCTCCCACATTCTCCTTGATGATCTCATCGGATGAACTACGATGTCGAGGATTCGATCAATCCCGTATACAATTCCCTTTGTCAATCGGTACGTTACTTGCCCGAGACTCGATCGTCGATATCCCAATACCTTGTTCAATCTCGTTGCCGGCAAGTCACTTTACTCGTACCGTAATGCATGATCCCGTGATCAACCACTTGGTCACAATGAGCACATTATGATGATGCATTACCAAGTGGGCCCCAGAGATACCTTTGTTGGGGAACGTTGCAGAAAACAAAAATTTTCCTACAGTTTCACCAAGATCCATCTATGAGTTCATCTAGCAACGAGTGATCGGATGCATCTACATACCTTTGTAGATCGCGAGCGGAAGCGTTCAAAGAACGGGGATGAGGTAGTCGAACACGACGTGATCCAAATCACCGGAGATCCTAGCACCGAACGGACGGCACCTCCGCGTTCAACACACGTACGGTCAGCGTAACGTCTCCTTCTTCTTGATCCAGCAAGAGGGAAGGAGAGGTTGAGGAAGATGGCTCCAGCAGCAGCACGACGGCGTGGTGGTGATGGAGCTGCAGTACTCCGTCAGGGCTTCGCCAAGCGCTATGGAGGAGGAGGAGGTGTTGGAGAGGGAGGAGGCAACCAAAGGCGTGGATGAAAAGCCCTCCTTCCCCCACTATATATAGGAGGGCCAAGGGGGGGCACCGGCCCTAGTAGATCCAATCTCCTAGGGGGGCGGCGGCCAAGGGAGGTTTCCCTCCCCCCCAAGGCACCTAGGAGGTGCCTTCCACTAGTGGGACTCTTCCCTTTTGTGAACCCTAGGCGCATGGGCCTCTTGGGGCTGGTGCCCTTGGCCCATGTAGGCCAAGGCGCACCCCCTACAGCCCATGTGGCCCCCCGGGGCAGGTGGCCCCACCCGGTGGACCCCCGGGACCCTTCCGGTGGTCCCGGTACAATACCGATGACCCCGAAACTTGTCCCGATGGCCGAAACAGGACTTCCCATATATAAATCTTTACCTCCGGACCATTCCGGAACTCCTCGTGACGTCCGGGATCTCATCCAGGACTCCGAACAACATTCGGGTTACTGCATATACATATCCCTACAACCCTAGCGTCACCGAACCTTAAGTGTGTAGACCCTACGGGTTCGGGAGACATGCAGACATGACCGAGACGACTCTCCGGTCAATAACCAACAGTGGGATCTGGATACCCATGTTGGCTCCCACATGCTCCACAATGATCTCATCGGATGAACCACGATGTCGAGGATTCAAGCAACCCCGTATGCAATTCCCTTTGTCAATCGATATGTTACTTGCCCGAGATCCGATCGTCGGTATCCCAATACCTCGTTCAATCTCGTTACCGGCAAGTCACTTTACTCGTACCGTAATGCATGATCTCGTGACCAGACACTTGGTCACTTTGAGCTCATTATGATGATGCATTACCGAGTGGGCCCAGCGATACCTCTCCATCATACGGAGTGACAAATCCCAGTCTTGATCCGTGTCAACCCAACAGACACTTTCGGAGATACCCATAGTATACCTTTATAGTCACCCAGTTACGTTGTGACGTTTGGTACACCCAAAGCACTCCTACGGTATCCGGGAGTTACACGATCTCATGGTCTAAGGAAAAGATACTTGACATTGGAAAACTCTAGCAAACGAACTATACGATCTTATGCTATGTTTAGGATTGGGTCTTGTCCATCACATCATTCTCCTAATGATGTGATCTCGTTATCAATGACATCCAATGTCCATGGTCAGGAAACCATGACTATCTGTTGATCAACGAGCTAGTCAACTAGAGGCTTACTAGGGACATGTTGGTGTCTATTATTCACACATGTATTACGATTTCCGGATAACACAATTATAGCATGAATAAAGAAAATTATCATGAACAAGGAAATATAATAATAAAGCTTTTATTATTGCCTCTAGGGCATATTTCCAACAGTCTCCCACTTGCACTAGAGTCGATAATCTAGTTACATTGTGATGAATCGAACACCCATGGAATTCTGGTGTTGATCATGTTTTGCTCTAGGGAGAGGTTTAGTCAACGGATCTGCTACATTCAGGTCCGTGTGCACTTTACAAATCTCTATGTCTCCATCTTGAAAATTTTCACGAATGGAGTTGAAGCGACGCTTGATGTGCCTTGTCTTCTTGTGAAACCTGGGCTCCTTGGAAAGAGCAATAGCTCCAGTGTTGTCACAGAAGAGCTTGATCGGCCCCGACGCATTGGGTATGACTCCTAGGTCGGTAATGAACTCCTTCACCCAAATTGCTTCATGCGCTGCCTCCGAGGCTGCCATGTACTCCGCTTCACATGTAGATCCCGCCACGATGCTCTGCTTGCAACTGCACCAGCTTACTGCCCCACCATTCAAAATATACACGTATCCGGTTTGTGACTTAGAGTCATCCAGATTTATGTCTAAGCTAGCGTCGACGTAACCCTTTATGATGAGCTCTTCGTCACCTCCATAAACGAGAAACATTTCCTTAGTCCTTTTCAGGTACTTCAAGATATTCTTGACCGCTGTCCAGTGTTCCTTGCCGGGATTACTTTGGTACCTTCCTACCAAACTTACGGCAAGGTTTACATCAGGTCTGGTACACAGCATGGCATACATAATAGAACCTATGGCCGAGGCATAGGGGATGACACTCATCTCTTTTATATCTTCTGCCGTGGTCAGACATTGAGCCGAGCTCAATTTCACACCTTGCAACACAGGCAAGAACCCCTTCTTAGACTGATCCATATTGAACTTCTTCAATATCTTATCAAGGTATGTGCTTTGCGAAAGACCTATGAGGCGTCTTGATCTGTCTCTATAGATATTGATGCCTAATATATAAGCAGCTTCTCCAAGGTCCTTCATTGAAAAACTCTTATTCAAGTAGGCCTTGATGCTGTCCAAAAGCTCTATATCATTTCCCATCAAAAGTATGTCATCTACATATAATATGAGAAATGCTACAGAGCTCCCACTCACTTTCTTGTAAACGCAGGCTTCTCCATAAGTCTGTGTAAACCCAAACGCTTTGATCATCTCATCAAAGCGAATGTTCCAACTCCGAGATGCGTGCACCAGCCCATAAATCGAGCGTTGGAGCTTGCACACCTTGTCAGCATACTTAGGATCGACAAAACCTTCCGGCTGCATCATATACAATTCTTCCTTAAGGAAACCATTAAGGAATGCCGTTTTGACGTCCATTTTCCATATCTCATAATCATAGAATGCGGCAATTGCTAACATGATTCGGACGAACTTCAGCTTCGCTACGGGTGAGAAAGTCTCATCGTAGTCAACCCCTTGAACTTGTCGATAACCCTTAGTGACAAGCCAAGCTTTATAGATGGTTACATTACCATCCGTGTCTGTCTTCTTCTTAAAGATCCATTTATTTTCTATGGCTCGCCGATCATCGGGCAAGTCAGTCAAAGTCCATACTTCGTTTTCATACATGGATCCTATCTCGGATTTCATGGCTTCCAGCCATTTGTTGGAATCCGGGCCCGCCATCACTTCTTCATAGTTCGAAGGTTCACCGTTGTCTAACAACATGATTTCCAAGACTGGGTTGCCATACCACTCTGGTGCGGAACGTGTCCTTGTGGACCTACGAAGTTTAGTAGCAACTTGATCTGAAGTTTCATGATCATCATCATTAACTTCCTCTCTAGTCGGTGCAGGCACCTCAGGAACAATTTCCTGAGCTGCGCCACTCTCCGGTTCAAGAGGTAATACTTCATCAAGTTCTACTTTCCTCCCACTTATTTCTTTCGAGAGAAACTCTTTCTCTAGAAAGGATCCATTCTTGGCAACAAAGATCTTGCCTTCGGATCTGAGGTAGAAGGTATACCCAACAGTTTCTTTAGGGTATCCTATGAAGATGCATTTTTCCGACTTGGGTTCGAGCTTTTCAGGTTGAAGTTTCTTGACATAAGCATCGCATCCCCAAACTTTTAGAAACGACAGCTTAGGTTTCTTCCCAAACCATAATTCATACGGTGTCGTTTCAACGGATTTCGACGGAGCCCTATTTAAAGTGAATGCGGCAGTCTCTAAAGCATAGCCCCAAAAAGATAACGGTAAATCGGCAAGAGACATCATAGATCGCACCATACCTAATAGAGTGCGATTACGATGTTCGGACACACCATTACGCTGAGGTGTTCCAGGCGGCGTGAGTTGTGAAACTATTCCACATTTTCTTAAGTGTGCCAAATTCGTGACTCAAGTATTCTCCTCCACGATCTGATCGTAAAAACTTGATTTTCCTGTCACGTTGATTCTCAACCTCACTCTGAAATTCCTTGAACTTTTCAAAGGTTTCAGACTTGTGTTTCATTAAGTAGATATGCCCATATCTACTTAAATCATCAGTGAGGGTGAGAACATAACGATAGCCACCGCGAGCCTCAACACTCATTGGACCGCACACATCAGTATGTATGATTTCCAATAAGTTGGTTGCACGCTCCATTGTTCCTGAGAACGGAGTCTTGGTCATCTTACCCATGAGGCATGGTTCGCACGTGTCAAATGATTCGTAATCAAGAGACTCTAAAAGTCCATCTGCATGGAGCTTCTTCATGCGTTTGACACCTATGTGACCAAGGCGGCAGTGCCACAAGTATGTGGGACTATCATTATCAACTTTACATCTTTTGGTACTCACACTGTGAATATGTGTAGCATTACGCTCGAGATTCATTAAGAATAAACCATTCACCATAGGAGCATGACCATAAAACATATCTCTCATATAAATAGAACAACCATTATTCTCGGATTTAAATGAGTAGCCATCTCGAATTAAACGAGATCCCGATACAATGTTCATGCTCAAAGCTGGCACTAAATAACAATTATTAAGGTTTAAAACTAATCCCGAAGGTAAATGTAGAGGTAGCGTGCCGACGGCGATCACATTGACATTGGAACCATTCCCGACGCGCATCGTCACCTCGTCCTTTGCCAGTCTCCGCTTATTCCGCAGCCCCTGCTTTGAGTTACAAATGTGAGCAACCGCACCGGTATCAAATACCCAGGAGCTACTACGGGTACTAGTAAGGTACACATCAATTACATGTATATCATATATACCTTTTGTTTTGCCGGCCTTCTTGTCCGCTAAGTATTTGGGGCAGTTCCGCTTCCAGTGACCACTTCCCTTGCAATAAAAGCACTCAGTCTCGGGCTTGGGTCCATTCTTTGGCTTCTTCCTGACAGCTTGCTTGCCGGGCGCGGCAACTCTCTTGCCGTCCTTCTTGAAGTTCTTTTTACCCTTGCCTTTCTTGAACTTAGTGGTTTTATTCACCATCAACACTTGATGTTCCTTTTTGACTTCTACCTCTGCTGATTTCAGCATTGAATATACCTCAGGAATGGTCTTTTCCATCCCCTGCATATTGAAGTTCATCACAAAGCTCTTGTAGCTCGGTGGAAGCGACTGAAGGATTCTGTCAATGACCGCGTCATCCGGGAGATTAACTCCCAGCTGAGTCAAGCGGTTATGCAACCCAGACATTTTGAGTATGTGCTCACTGACAGAACTATTTTCCTCCATCTTACAACTGAAGAACTTGTCAGAGACTTCATATCTCTCGACCCGGGCATGAGCTTGGAAAACCATTTTTAGCTCTTCGAACATCTCATATGCTCCATGTCTCTCAAAACGCTTTTGGAGCCCCGGTTCTAAGCTGTAAAGCATGCCGCACTGAACGAGGGAGTAATCATCAGCACGTGACTGCCAAGCGTTCATAACGTCTTGGTTCTCTGGGATGGGTGCGTCACCTAGCGGTGCTTCTAGGACATAATCTTTCTTGGCAGCTATGAGGATGATCCTCAAGTTCCGGACCCAGTCCGTATAGTTGCTGCCATCATCTTTCAGCTTGGTTTTCTCTAGTAACGCGTTGAAGTTGAGGGCAACATTAGCGTGGGCCATTTGATCTACAAGACATAGTGTAAAGATTTTAGACTAAGTTCATGATAATTAAGTTCATCTAATAAAATTATTCAATGAACTCCCACTCAGATAGACATCCCTCTAGTCATCTAAGTGAAACATGATCCGAGTCAACTAGGCCGTGTCCGATCATCACGTGAGACGGACTAGTCAACATCGGTGAACATCTTCATGTTGATCGTATCTTCTATACGAATCATGCTCGACCTTTCGGTCTTCCGTGTTCCGAGGCCATGTCTGTACATGCTAGGCTCGTCAAGTCAACCTAAGTGTATTGCGTGTGTAAATCTGGCTTACACCCGTTGTATGTGAACGTTGGAATCTATCACACCCGATCATCACGTGGTGCTTCAAAACAACGAACCTTCGCCACGGTGCACAGTTAGGGGGAACACTTTCTTGAAATTATTATGAGGGATCATCTTATTTAAGCTACCGTCGTTCTAAGCAAATAAGATGCAAAACATGATAAACATCACATACAATCAAATAGTGACATGATATGGCCAATATCATTTGCTCCTTTTGATCTCCATCTTCGGGGCTTCATGATCATCGTTGTCACCGGCATGACACCATGATCTCCATCATCATGATCTCCATCATCGTGTCTTCTTGAAGTTGTCTCGTCATCTATTACTTCTACTACTATGGCTAACGCTTTAGCAATAAAGTAAAGTAATTACATGACGTTTATGTTGACACGCATGTCATAAATAAATTAAGACAACTCCTATGGCTCCTGCCGGTTGTCATACTCATCGACATGCAAGTCATGATTTCTGTTACAAGAACATGATCAATCTCATACATCACATATATCATTCATCACATCCTTTTGGCCATATCACATCACACGGCACATGCTGCAAAAACAAGTTAGACGTCCTCTAATTGTTGTTGCAAGTTTTTACGTGGCTGCTATAGGTTTCTAGCAAGAACGTTTCTTACCTACGCCAGAACCACAATGTGATATGACAATTTCTATTTACCCTTCATAAGGACCCTTTTCATCGAATCCGATCCGACTAAAGTGGGAGAGACAGACACCCGCTGGCCACCTTATGCAACTAGTGCATGTCAATCGGTGGAACCAGTCTAACGTAAGCGTACGTGTAAGGTCGGTCTGGGCCGCTTCATCCCATGATGCCGCCGAATCAAGATAAGACTAGTAACGGCAAGCAAATTAACAATATCCACGCCCACAACTGCTTTGTGTTCTACTCGTGCATAGAAACTACGCATAGACCTAGCTCATGATGCCACTGTTGGGGAACATAGCAGAATTTTAAAATTTTCTATGCATCACCAAGATCAATCTATGGAGTCATCTAGCAACGAGGGAGAGAGGAGTGCATCTACATACCCTTGTAGATCGCGTGCGGAAGCGTTCAAGAGAACGAGGTTGATGGAGTCGTACTCGTCGTGATCCAAATCACCGATAACCTAGCGCCGAACGAACGACACCTCCGCGTTCAACACACGTACGGTTGGGAAGAAGTCTCCTCCAACTTGATCCAGCAAGGGGGAAGGAGAGGTTGATGAAGATCCAGCAGCACGACGGCGTGGTGGTGGAAGCAACAGTGATCTCGGCAGGGCTTCGCCAAGCTCAGGGAGAGGGAGGAGTGTCACGGGAGGGAGAGGGAGGCACCAGGGGCTAGGGTGCGGCTGCCCTCCACCCCCCCACTATATATAGGACCCCAAGGGGGGGGGCGCCGGCCCTAGGAGATTGAATCTCCAAGGGGGGGCGGTGGCCAAGGGGGGTGGAGTGGCCCCCAAGCCAAGTGGGGCGCCCCCACCCTAGGGTTTCCAACCCTAGGCGCATGGGAGGCCTATGGGGGGCGCACCAGCCCAGTAGGGGCTGGTTCCCCTCCCACTTCAGCCCATGGGGCGCTCCGGGATAGGTGGCCCCACCCGGTGGACCCCCGGGACCCTTCCGATGGTCCCGTACAATACCGATTACCCCCGAAACTTTCCCGATGGCCAAAACTTGACTTACTGTATATAAATTTTCACCTCCGGACCATTCCGGAACTCCTCGTGACATCCGGGATCTCATCCGAGACTCCGAACAACTTTCGGGTTATCGTATACTAATATCTCAACAACCCTAGCGTCACCGAACCTTAAGTGTGTAGACCCTACGGGTTCGGGAGACACGCAGACATGACCGAGACGACTCTCCGGTCAATAACCAACAGCGGGATCTGGATACCCATGTTGGCTCCCACATGCTCCTCGATGATCTCATCGGATGAACCACGATGTCGAGGATTCGATCAATCCCGTATACAATTCCCTTTGTCAATCAGTACGTTACTTGCCCGAGACTCGATCGTCGGTATCCCAATACCTTGTTCAATCTCGTTGCCAGCAAGTCACTTTACTCGTACCATAATGCATGATCCCGTGATCAACCACTTGGTCACAATGAGCTCATTATGATGATGCATTACCGAGTGGGCCCAGAGATACCTCTCCGTCATACGGAGTGACAAATCCCAGTCTCGATTCATGCCAACCCAACAGACACTTTCAGAGATACCCGTAGTGTACCTTTATAGTCACCCAGTTTCGTTGTGACGTTTGGCACACCCAAAGCACTCCTACGGTATCCGGGAGTTGCACAATCTCATGGTCTAAGGAAATGATACTTGACATTCGGAAAAGCTATAGCAAACGAACTACACGATCTTTGAGCTATGCTTAGGATTGGGTCTTGTCCATCACATCATTCTCCTAATGATGTGATCCCGTTATCAATGACATCCAATGTCCATAGTCAGGAAACCATGACTATCTTTTGATCAACAAGCTAGTCAACTAGAGGCTCACTAGGGACGTGTTGTGGTCTATGTATTCACACATGTATTACGATTTCCGGATAACACAATTAGAGCATGAATAATAGACAATTATCATGAACAGAGAAATATAATAATAACCATTTTATTATTGCCTCTAGGGCATATTTCCAACAGGATGAACTTATGAAATTATTTGCCAATAGGAGTGTTTCTTCTGATCCTAACGATATGCCCCTGTCTACTTTGATTGAGAATAATAATGAATCTATGTATGTGAATTTTGTTGGTAGGAACAATTTTGGTAACAACGCGTATAGAGGAAATTTCAATCCCATGCCTTGTCCTAGTAATCCCTCTAATAATTATGGTAATTCCTACAACAATTCTTATGGAAATTATAATAAGATGCCCTCTGATTTTGATTCCAATATTAAAGAATTTTTTACTTCACAAAAGAATTTTAATGCTATGATTGAAGAAAAATCACTCAAGATTGATGATTTGGCTAGGAACGTTGATATAATTTCTCTTGATGTTGATTCTTTAAAAGTTAGATCTATTCCACCTAAGCATGATATCAATGAATCTCTCAAATCCATGAGAATTTCCATTGATGAGTGCAAAGAAAGAACCAATAGGATGCGTGCTAAGAAATATGCCTTTATAAAAGTGTGTTCTTCTAGTTCCTATGAAAATAATGATGAAGATCTAAAAGTTATTTATGTGTCCCCTATTAAATCTTTGTTTCGCAATATGAATCTTGATAATGATGGGACCGAATATGATCCACCTTTACCTAGAAGGCGTTCCAAGAATTCTGAATCTTTTGATCTTGATGCTAAATTTGATAAAAGTGGGATTGAAGAAATTAAAACCCTAGATGTTGCTAAACCCACTATTATGGATTTCAAGGAATTTAACTATGAAAATTGCTCTTTGATTGATTGTATTTCCTTGTTGCAATCCGTGCTAAATTCTCCTCACGCTTATAGTCAAAATAAAGCGTTTACTAAACATATCGTTGATGCCTTGATGCAATCTTATGAAGAAAAACTTGAATTGGAAGTTTCTATCCCTAGAAAACTTTATGATGAGTGGGAACAAACTATTAAAACTAAAATTAAAGATGATGAATGCTATGCTTTATGTGATTTGGGTGCTAGTGTTTCCACGATTCCAAAGACTTTGTGTGATTTGTTAGGTTTCCGTGATTTTGATGATTGCTCTCTAAACTTGCACCTTGCGGATTCCACTATTAAGAAACCTATGTGTTGGGGGTATTACTACTAGAGGTAAACCGGCCTTATGTAGCCGGGTTGACTCTTTTGAAGATTAGAAGACCATGAAGATGTAAAGATGCTAGCGCTTTACGGAGGGCCCAAAGGCGAGTTACAGTATGTAAATGTAAATCGGCCTAGTCATGTAACTTGTATAGTAAGATAGAAAGAGAGAGGCCGAACAAGATACGTTTATAAACCGGCTTCAGGAATCTATAGCTCGGCGGGCATCAACCTATGTATATAAAGGGACGACCCGACCGCGGTTTAGGGACAGACAACAACAACTCGAAAGCCAGACAAAGCGGATTCGCTCCCTGGCCTTCGAAACCCTAGCAATACCAATCACAACTAGACGTAGGCTTTTACCTTCATTGAAGGGGCCGAAGTAGTATAAACTCCCGTGTCCCCTTGTCCGGTTTAACCGCTTTAAGCTAACCCGTTGCGATGGCTCCACAACTAAGTCCTTTCATGAGGACATCTGCCGTGACAAACCCACGACAGTTGGCGCCCACCGTGGGGCTATCGCACGATGGTTTCGAGTTCTTGAAGGGCAGCTTCGATGGACTTAAGGGATACGCTGTGGGCCGGATGACGAAGAGTCGCCGCGGCAAGCTCTACATTGACAACGCAGGATGGGGTCCCGAGGCCGATTCAATCGAATACGGGTACCGGGTCCCCTTTGGTGGGATTCACGTCTTCATCGGCAAGATCGGTGAACCGGCCCCCGAGCCGGACATCTGCACCGACATCATCGAAACGGCTCGGCGTGCAAGTCCTTCGCCGGTTCAGCCCGAGGCAAGGCATGTTTTCGTAGGTGTCGTCCACGGATCAGCGCACGAGGACGGACCGGTGTCCGAAGGAGAAACCGTAGTCTGCTCTGATGACGAGTCTTCTGGAGAAACCGAATCGCTTTACCAGTTGTAGGACGGCCGGATTGAGGGAGGATCCGAGGGCAACAGTATTCCGGATTCCCCCGGTCTGCCAAACCGGGCCGCCATCTTCATGACCGGCACACAATCGGCGCCTCATTCATCTACCGCCGCAGCAATGCTCTCCGGTTCAACAACGGCCACACCAGCAGGGGCAGGAAGCTCGGCGCCACCTCCGGCCCAAGTCTTATCTAATTTGTTCGACGCTGTGGCAACATTGATGTCCACGGAGGTAGACGCAACAGCCAGGGATCAGCACGATGCGGAGATTGCAAAGGTGAAAGATCAGATAGCCCAGGCCAAGGCGGACCTGGCAGCAGAGAACGCTAGGATGGCTACGGAGCGGGCCGAGTTGGAAGCGCAGGCTTACCGGATTAGACTGGATCAGAAGGCTTCAGAGGAAGTCATGAGAAGAAGGTACCGATTACGTCTCCCATTGATTTATGAGCTGCAGAATCTTTTCAACACGCCAGGTGCAGGAGCTGGTAATCAACCCACACTAAACCAGGCGGGGGCGCTGGGAGCAGGAGCGCCGGTTCAGCCGCGCACGACGGACCTGCCTCGCCAGAACAACATTGTACCATCAACGCCGCCCGGGCATTATTCCAACCCGTTGGACAACATTGTGGCCGCTGCGTCACGCCTGGCGGCCCTCCCAACCGACGGCGAGTCACCAGTTGTAGTGGAAGCACGTCGGGCCAGGGATCTCCTTCAGACAGCACTAAATCAACAGCAAGCATATTCACACAGCCGTGAGAGGATTCACTCCACTCCCCGCCCAAGCCGGAGTTATAGCAGACACGTGGAAGACGAACTGGCCGTGTCCAGTAGTGCACGCCGCCGAAATTCGCCACGAGGGAACAACCCGGCTGGGGAGGTGCTAATGCGCAAGATGTTGTGGATCATGGCCGCGCACGTCGAGAGGCCGAGTTGACACCTCGACACGAGGCACGACAGCATACTCCGGTTCACCCCACTGCCTCCGTGGAGCCAGGGGCGATGTTCAGTTCCTTAGGGGTACCGTGTTTATCTCCTGCTTTGCGTAATGTGCGACTACCCAAGGATTTCAAGGGACCTTTTAAGGTACCAAATTATACCGCCGATTTGCAGCCAGAGGCGTGGGTGGAGAGCTATGAGATGGCAATGGAGATGTTAGATGTGGATGAGGCGGTGTGTGCTAAATATTTCACCATGATGTTGGAAGGAACAACTCGCACTTGGTTGAAGAGCTTGCCGACCAACTCTATTGGATCATGGGCCGGATTGGAGCACCGGTTTATCCAGAACTTCAAGGATACGTGTAAGCAGCCGATGTCAATTGTAGATCTGGCCGCTTGTGTCCAAGAGGAAGGGGAGTCCATGACCCATTGGGTCAAACGTGTCTCGGCAATTTTGCATTCGTCAGATCGTATCAACGCAGACACCGCAGTGTTAACGTTAGAGGGTAATTGCCGTTTCAAACCGTTGAAACAGAAGTTGGGAAGGCTCAAACGTCACTGCAACGACATGTCAACACTCATGGCTGCTTTGGTTAAATACGCCGATTCAGATAATACCAAGGATCCGGATTCGGAGGAGGACAAATCGGAGAAGGGTAAGAAGACCGGTAATGCCAAAGGCCAACAACACAATCCGGCAGGCCATGGAAACGCTGGTAAGCGCAAGGCCGACAGTGGTTTGGACTTTGTCGCAAATACCAACGCGCAGGAGAATGGCCAGCGCCGTAAAGGCAAGCAGCCCCAGAGGGGTGGAGGTCCAGGCAACAATTTGGAGCGTTTGTTAAATCAGCCCTGTCCAAAGCATGGATCAAAGGAGAAACCGACATCACATCTCTGGAAAGATTGTTATATCATGTGGGATTTCAAGAATTCCAATATGTTCCAATATGACAACGGCCCGCCCGCCGGTTCAGGAGGAGGTTTTCACGGGCCGGGTTACGGAGGCGGTGGTTCCGGTTCAGGGTTTCTAGGCAATCAAACCGGACGCATTAATCAAGGACACCAAGGCAACCAGGGAGGTTACAACCATCAGGGGAGTCAGCAGCAGCAGCAGCAGTCGGGTTATCAGAGCAATCCCAAACAGCTGAACAGCGGGCAATATCATGTCTTCACTACTAGTTTGTGCAAACGTGATTAGAAGCTTCACAAAAGGGTAGTCAACTCTGTTGAGCCGGTAGTACCTCAGTATTTACGCTGGTCGGAGCAACCTATTTTGTGGAGCAGAGAGGATCACCCGCCCCGGGTTGATAATCCAGGTCATTTGGCCTTGGTGGTAGCCCCTCAAGTTGGGGGATACAAGTTCACTAAAGTGCTCATGGATGGGGGAAGTAGTATCAATATTTTGTATTATGATACATTCCGCCGTATGGGGTTGATAGATAAGGATCTTAAACCGTCGAATACGGTATTTCATGGTGTGGTTCCTGGTAAGTCTGCGTATCCTGTTGGTAAGATAGCTTTGGAGGTAGCTTTTGGAGATGACTACGATTCAAGGTCAGAAGCAGTGACATTTGAGGTGGTGAAGATCAAAATTCCGTACCACGCTCTGTTTGGGCGGCCGGTTTATGCTAAGTTTATGGCAAGGCCATGTTATGTTTACCTGCAGCTTAAAATGCCAGTCATAAGGGGACTATCATAGTACATGGAAGTAGAAAGATTGCTTTGGAGTGTGAAGAAGGCAATGCGGCTTATGCTGAGTCAGTTTGTGCCATGGAGGAGTTAACATTCTATAAGGAGCAAGTTGATCCGGCAGACATGACCTCCTTAAAAAAGCCAACCACGGAACATGATCCAACATTGAAGTTCAAATCAGCTACAGACACTAAGATGGTTGACTTTGTCCCTAGCGATTCATCCAAATAGTTCAGCATCAGCGCTAACCTGGATCCCAAATAGGAAAGCGCGCTCATCGAGTTCATCCGTGAGAATCGGGACATCTTTGCATGGAAACCTTCTGACATGCCAGGTGTACCAAGAGAACTCGCTGAGCACACACTCAACATTGATCCGAAATTCAAACCGGTCCGACAGTTCCTCTGCCGCTTCAACGAGGAAAGGCGCAAGGCTATAGGTGAAGGGGTCACCCATTTGTTGGCTGTTGGGTTTATTGTTGAAGTTTTCCATCCAGAGTGGTTAGCCAATCCGGTGCTGGTTCTTAAGAAAAACGACACTTGGCGCATGTGTGTGGACTACACAGATTTAAACAAGGCTTGCCCTGCAGACCCCTTTGCTCTCCCTCGCATTGATCAGATAATTGATGCTACAGCGGGTTGTGACCGTTTGTGTTTTTTGGATGCTTACTCTGGTTATCATCAGATCAAAATGGTAGTTAAGGACCAGGAGAAGACAGCCTTTATAACTCCCTTTGGAGCCTTCTGCTATGTTTCCATGCCCTTTGGACTCAAGAGTGCCCACGCAACTTACCAGCGATGTGTTCAGAATTGCCTTCATAAGCAAATTGGGCGCAATGTCCATGCGTATGTAGATGATATTGTGGTCAAATCCAGAAAGGAGGAGACTTTGATAGATGATCTACAGGAAACTTTTGACAATCTCCGGGTCTACAAGATGATGCGCAATCCGGAGAAGTGTGTTTTCGGTGTCCCAGCAGGCAAGCTCTTAGGCTTTCTGGTTTCAAACAGAGGCATTGAGGCTAATCCGGAAAAGATTGCAGCGATTACGTCCTTGGCTAAACCGGCGTGTATTAACGATGTGCAACGTCTGGCCGGCCGGATTACAGCCTTGAGCCGGTTTATCAGCCGCCTTGGAGAGAAGGCCATTCCCTTATATCAGATGCTCAAGAAAACGGATAACTTTGTCTGGAGTGAAGTAACTGATAAGGTGTTTGAAGATCTGAAGAAACAGCTCGTGGAACCGCCCGTGCTGGCAGCACCGATCGATAAAGAGCCCTTATTATTATATGTGGCTGCTAATGCCCGGGCTGTCAGCGTAGCCATTGTGGTAGAGCGCAAAGAGCCTGGCAAAGAGTATCCGGTTCAACAGCCGGTTTATTATATCAGTGAGGTGCTCATTGAGTCAAAGCAGAGGTATCCGCATTGGCAGAAACTGGTGTATGGGGTGTTTATGGCAAGCCGGATGCTCAAACACTATTTTCAGGGCCATCCTATCACAGTAGTCAGTTCAGCTCCTCTGGGTGACATCATTCAAAATAGAGAGGCAACTGGCCGGATTGCCAAGTGGGCCATTGAGCTTGGACCCCACGGGCTCAGATATATACCCCGCACGGCGATCAAGTCCCAGGCACTCGTAGATTTCATCAACGATTGGACGGAGTTACAGGCACCTGAGGAGAAACCAGATAATACATATTAGACTATTCATTTTGATGGGTCCAGACAGCTGGAGGGTTCGGGGGCTGGAGTCGTATTAACTTCCCCATGAGGTGATAAGTTTTGTTATGTTCTCCGTTTAATGTTCCCTTGTACTAACAATGCAACTGAATATGAGGCTTTACTCCACGGTCTTTGGATGGCTAAATAGATGAATTTGAGCCGGGTTAAGTGCTTCGGCGATTCAGATCTAGTGGCTCAGCAAGTGTCTGGCACTTGGGATTCTAAGGAGCCACTCATGGCTACATATCGGCGAGAGGTGGACACAGTGGCTGGTCACTTTAAAGGTTATCAGGTGGACCATATAGACCGGCGGAAGAATGAAGCAGCGGACGCTTTAAGTCGTCTTGGTTCCCAACGTAAACCGGTTTCGCCCAATGTCTTTCTTGATGTGTTGCGCAATCCTTCAGTCAAAATACCAACCGAAGAAGATTTGGCTGTTCCTGATCCGGAGGCTCAATTGGTGGCAGCTTTGCATGCCGTACCGGATTGGACGATCCCATATCTGGATTACATGATCCGAGGCAAGTTACGAGCTGAGGAAACGTTGGCTCGACAGATAATCCGGCGTTCCAAGTCCATGACCATACTCAGCGGGGAGTTACATCATTACAGTGTTTCAGGAGCGATTCAACGATGCGTTTCTCCTCAAGAAGGTTGTGAGATTTTGCGGAGGATTTAGTCAAAAGATGTGATGGATGTCAAAAGTTTGCCCGCCGTGCGCACGTTCTAGCTCAAGAGTTGCGGATGATTCCAATTACGTGGCCGTTTGCCACTTGGGGGCTGGATATGGTTGGACCCTTCAAGCGCTCCAAGGACAATAAGACCCATCTGTTAGTAGCAGTTGATAAATTCACTAAATGGGTAGAGGTAGAGCCAGTCAGCAAGTGTGATGCAGCCACAACGGTTCAATTCATCAAAAAGGTGATATTCCGGTTTGGCTTTCCACATAGCATTATAGCATATAATGGCACTAACTTGTCAAAAGGAGAGATGGAAGAATTCTGTCAACGTGAGCACATCCGGCTTGATCTAGCATCAGTGGCTCACCCCCAATCTAATGTTGGGGAACGTAGCATAAATTCAAAATTTTCCTACGTATCACCAAGATCTATCTATGGAGAAACCAGCAACGAGGGGAAGGAGAGTGCATCTACATACCCTTGTAGATCGCTAAGCGGAAGCGTTCAAGTGAACGGGGTTGATGGAGTCGTACTCGTCGTGATTCAGATCACCGATGATCCTAGTGCCGAACGGACGGCACCTCCGCGTTCAACACATGTACAGCCTGATGACGTCTCCCACGCCTTGATCCAGCAAGGAGAGAGGGAGAGGTTGATGAAGATTCAGCAGCACGATGGCGTGGTGGTGGATGCAGGGCGTCACAGTAGCAGGGCTTCGCCTATACTACGAGAGAGAGACGTAACGGGGAGAGAGGGAGGGGCTGCACCAAAGGCAAAAGGTATGTTTGAGAGGCCCTCCTACCCCACTATATATAGGAATCCCAAGGGGGGGTGCGCAAGCCCCTAGGAGATCCAATCTCCAAGGGGGCGGCGGCCAGGGGAGGAGTCCTCCCCCCCAAGGCACCTAGGAGGTGCCTTCCCTCCTTGGGACTCTTCCTTAGGGTTTCCTCCTTCACCCTAGGCGCATGGGCCATAAGGGAAGTGGCGCCCCAGCCCACTTTAGGCTGGATCCCTTCCACTTCAGCCCATGGGACCCTCCGGGATAGGTGGCCCCACCCGGTGGTCCCGGTACAATACCGATGACCCCGAAACTTGTCCCGATGGCCGAAACAGGACTTCCTATATATAAATCTTTACCTCCAGACCATTCCGGAACCCCTCGTGACGTCCGGGATCTCATCCGGGACTCCGAACAATATTTGGGTTACTGCACACACATATCTTCATAACCCTAGCGTCACCGAACCTTAAGTGTGTAGACCCTACGGGTTCGGGAGACATGCAGACATGACTGAGACGTTCTCCTATCAATAACCAACAGCGGGATCTGGATACCCATGATGGCTCCCACATGTTCCATGATGATCTCATCGGATGAACCACGATGTCAAGGACTTAATCAATCCCGTATACAATTCCCTTTGTCTATCGGTATGTTACTTGCCCGAGATTCGATCGTCGGTATCCAATACCTAGTTCAATCTCGTTACCGGCAAGTCTCTTTACTCGTTCCGTAACACATCATCCCGTGATCAACTCCTTGGTCACATTGCGCATATGATGATGTCCTACCGAGTGGGCCCAGAGATACCTCTCCGCTTACACGGAGTGACAAATCCCAGTCTCGATTCGTGCCAACCCAACAGACACTTTCGGAGATATCTGTAATGCACCTTTATAATCACCCAATTACGTTGTGACGTTTGATACACCCAAAGCACTCCTACGGTATCCGGGAGTTGCACAATCTCATGGTCTAAGGAAATGATACTTGACATTAGAAAAGCTTTAGCATACGAACTACACGATCTAGTGCTATGCTTAGGATTGGGTCTTGTCCATCACATCATTCTCCTAATGATGTGATCCCGTTATCAACGACATCCAATGTCCATGGTTAGGAAACTGTAACCATCTATTGATCAACGAGCTAGTCAACTAGAGGCTCACTAGGGACATGGTGTTGTCTATGTATCCACACATGTATCTGAGTTTCCTATCAATACAATTATAGCATGGATAATAAACGATTATCATGAACAAGGAAATATAATAATAACTAATTTATTATTGCCTCTAGGGCATATTTCCAACAGTCTCCCACTTGCACTAGAGTCAATAATCTAGTTCACATCGCCATGTGATTAACACTCACAGGTCACATCGCCATGTGACCAACACCCAAGAGTTTACTAGAGTCAGTAGTCTAGTTCACATCACTATGTGATTAACACTCAATGAGTTTTAGGTTTGATCATGTTGCTTGTGAGAGAGGTTTTAGTCAATGGGTCCGAACCTTTCAGATCCGTGTGTGCTTTACAAATCCCTATGTCATCTCCTAGATGTAGCTACCACGCTCTATTTGGAGCTATTCCAAATAACTGATCTACTTGGAGCTATTCTAAATTGTTGCTCCATTATATTCATCCGGTATCTCTACTCAGAGCTATCCGGATAGGTGTTAAGCTTGCATCGACGTAACCCTTTACGACGAACTCTTTTTACCACCTCCATAACCGAGAAAATTCCTTAGTCCACTAGTTACTAAGGATAACTTTGACCGATGTACTGTGATCCATTCTTGGATCACTCTTGTACCCCTTGACTGACTCATGGCAAGGCACACTTTAGGTGCGGTACACAGCATAGCATACTGTAGAGCCTATGTCTTAAGCATAGGGGACGACCTTCGTCCTTTCTCTCTATTTTGCCGTGGTCGAGCTTTAAGTCTTAACTTCATACCTTACAACTCAGGCAAGAACTCCCTTTTTGATTGATCCATCTTGAACACCTTCAAGATCATGTCAAGGTATGTGCTCATTTGAAAGTACTTTTAAGCCTTTTGATCTATCCTCATAGATCTTGACGCTCAATGTTCAAGTAGCTTAATCCAGGTTTTACATTGAAAAACACCTTTCAAATAACCCTATATGCCTTCCAGAAATTCTACATCATTTCTGATCAACAATATGTTAAAACATATACTCATCAGAAATTCTATAGTGCTCCCACTCACTTCTTTGGAAATACCAGTTTCTCATAAACTTTGTATACACCCAAAATCTTTGATCATCTTATCAAAGCATACATTCCAACTCCGAGATGCTTACTCCAGTCCTTAGAAGGATTGCTGGAGCTTTGCATACTTATTAGCATCTTTCAGGATTGACAAAAACTTCCGGTTGTATCATATACAACCTTTCCTCAGAAAATAGTCGAGGAAACTATGTTTTGACATCCTATCTGCAAGATTTCATAAATAATGCAGTAATCGCTAATATAATTCCAACAGACTCTTAGCATCGCTACGAGTGAGGAAGTCTCACCGTAGTCAACTCCTTGAACTTGTCGGAAACTTCTTAACGACAAGTCGAGCTTTCTTAATGGTGATACTTACCTTCATTGTCCGTCTTCCTTTTAAAATCCATCTGCACTCAACAGCCTTACGACCATCGAGCTGCTCTGCCGAAGTCTATACTTTGTTTCCATACATGGATCCTCTCTCGGATTTTATGGCCTCGAGCCATTTATCGGAATCCAGGCCCACCATCGCTTCTCCATAGCTCGTAGGTTCATTGTTGTCTAGCAACATGACTTCCAAGACAGGATTACGTACCACTCTGAAGTAGTACGCACCCTTGTCATCCTACGAGGTTTGGTAGTGACTTGATCTGAAGTTTCATGATCACTATCATAAGCTTCCACTTCAATTGGTGTAGGTGCCGCAGGAACAACTCTTTGTGCCCTGCTATACACTAGTTGAAGTAACGGTTCAATAACCTCATCAAGTCTCCACCATCCTCCCACTCAATTCTTTCGAGAGAAACTTTTCCTCGTGAAAGGACCCGATTCTAGAAACAATCCTTTATTGCTTTCGGATCTGAGACAGGAGGTATACCCAACTGTTTTTGGGTTGTCCTATGAAGATGCATTTATCCGCTTTGGGTTCGAGCTTATCGGCCTGAAACTTTTTCACATAAGCGTCGCAGTCCCAAACTTTTAAGAAATGACAGCTTAGGTTTCTCTAAACCATAGTTCATACGGTGTCATCTCATCGGAATTACGTGGTGCCCTATTTAAAGTGAATGTGGTTGTCTCTAATGCCTAACCCATAAACTATTGTGGTAATTTGATAAGAGACATCATGGTATGCATCATATCCAATAGGGTGCAGTTATGATGTTCGGACACACCATCACACTATGGTGTTCCAGGCTGTATTAGTTGTGAAACAATTTCCACAATGTCTTAATTCTGTGCCAAACTCGTAATTCAGATATTCATCTCTATGATCATATCATAGATATTTTTATCCTCTTACCACGACGATCTTTCAACTTCACACTGAAATTACTTGAACCTTTCAATAATTCAGACTCGTGATTCATCAAGTAAATATACTCAACATCTACTCAAATCATCTGTGAAGTAAGAATATAACGATATCCACTACATGCCTCAGCACTCATTGGACTGCACACATCAAAATGTATTACTTCCAACAAGTTGCTTTCTAGTTCCATTTTACTGAAACCGAGGCTTTCAGTCATCTTGCCCATGTGGTATGATTTGCATGTCTCAAGTGATTCAAAATCAAGCGAGTACAAAATGGTCCATTTGTATAGAGTTTCTTCATGCATATCTACCAATAGACATGGTTCGCATGTCTCAAACCTTTCAAAAACGAGTGAGCCCAAAGATCCATCAACATGGAGCCTCTTCATGCGTTTTATACCGATATGACTTACGTGGCAATGCCACAAGTAGGTGGTACTATCATTACTATCTTTTGGCATGAACATGTGTATCACTACGATCGAGATTCAATAAACCATTCATTTCAGGTGTAAGACCATTTGAAGGTATTATTCAAATAAACAGAGTAACCATTATTCTCCTTAAATGAATAACCGTATTGCGATAGACATAATCCAATCATGTCTATGCTCAACGCAAACACCAATCTCGATGGTAGAGGGAGCGTGCGATGCTTGATCATATCAACATTGGGAACACTTCCAACACGTATCGTCAGCTCACCTTTAGCTAGTCTCCGTTTATTCCGTAGCTTATATTTCGAGTTACTAACACTTAGCAACCGAACCGGTATCTAATACCCTGGTGCTACTAGGAGTACTAGTAAAGTACACATCAACACAATGTATATCCAATATACTTCTATCGACCTTGCCAGCCTTCTAATCTACCAAGTATCTAGGGTAATTCTGCTCCAGTGGTTGTTCCCCTTATTACAGAAGCACTTAGTCTCGGGTTTGGGTTCAACCTTGGGTTTCTTCACTAGAGCAGCAGCTGAATTGCCGTTTCACGAAGTATCCCTTCTTGCCCTTGCCCTTCTTGAAACTAGATGTTTCACAAACCATCAACAATTGATGCTCCTTCTTGATTTCTACTTTTGTGGTGTCTAACATCGCGAATATCTCAAGGATCATCATATATGTCCCTGATATATTATAGTTCATCACGAAGCTCTAGCAGCTTGGTGGTAATGACTTCGGAGAAACATCACTATCTCATCTGGAAGATCAACTCCCACTTGATTCAAGCGATTGTTGTACTCAGACAATCTGAGCACAAGCTCAACAATTGAGCTTTTCTCCCTTAGTATGTAGGCTAAGAAATCGTCGGAGGTCTTATACCTTTTGACGTGGGCACGAGCCTGAAATTCCAATTTCAGCCCTCAAAACATCTCATATGTTTCGTGACGTTTCAAAAACGTCTTTGGTGCCTCAACTCTAAACCGTTTAACTGAACTATCATGTAGTTATCAAAACGTGTATGTCAGATGTTCGCAACATCCACAGACGACGTTCGAGGTTCAACACACCGAGCGGTGCATTAAGGACATAAGCCTTCTATGAAGCAATGAGGACAATCCTCAGTTCACGGACCTAGTCCGCATAATTGCTACTATCAACTTTCAACTAATTTTTCTCTAGGAACATATCTAAACAGTAGAACTATAGCGTGAGCTACGACATAATTTGCGAAGACCTTTTGACTATGTTCAGGATAATTAAGTTCATCTTATGAACTCCCACTTAGATAGACATCCCTCTAGTCATCTAAGTGATTACATGATCCAAGTCGACTAAGCCGTGTCCGATTAACACGTGAGACGGACTAGTCATCGTCGGTGAACATCTCCATGTTGATCGTATCTTCCATACGACTCGTGTTCGACCTTTCGGTCTCTGTGTTCCGAGGCCATGTCTTCACATGCTAGGCTCGTCAAGTTAACCCTAAGTGTTTTTGCATGTGTAAATCTTGCTTACACCCGTTGTATGTGAACGAAAGGATCTATCACACCCGATTAACACGTGATGCTTCGAAGCGACGAACTGTAGCAACGGTGCACAGTTAGGGGAGAACACTTCTTGAAATTGTTGTAAGGGATCATCTTATTTACTACCGTCGTTCTAAGCAAATAAGATGTATAAACATGATAAACATCATATGCAATCAAATAATAGTGACATGATATGGCCAATATCATATAGCTCCTTTGATCTCCATCTTGGGGCTCCATGATCATCTATTACAAGAACATGATCAATCTCATACATTACATATATCATTTATCACATCCTTTTGGCCATATCACATCACATAGCATACCCAGCAAAAACAAGTTAGACGTCCTCTAATTGTTGTTTGCATGTTTTACGTGGCTGCTATGGGTTTCTAGCAAGAACGTTTCTTACCTACGCAAAACCACAACGTGATATGCCAATTGCTATTTACCCTTCATAAGGACCCTTTTCATCGAATCCGATCCGACTAAAGTGGGAGAGACAGACACCCGCTAGCCACCTTATGCAACTAGTGCATGTCAGTCGGTGGAACCTGTCTCACGTAAGCATACGTGTAAGGTTGGTCCGGGCCGCTTCATCCCACGATGCCGCCGAATCAAGATAAGACTAGTAACGGCAAGCATATTGAACAAAATCAACGCACACAACTACTTTGTGTTCTACTCGTGCATAGAATCTACGCAATAGACCTAGCTCATGATGCCACTGTTGGGGAACGTAGCATAAATTCAAAATTTTCCTACGTATCACCAAGATCTATCTATGGAGAAACCAGCAACGAGGGGAAGGAGAGTGCATCTACATACCCTTGTAGATCGCTAAGCGGAAGCGTTCAAGTGAACGGGGTTGATGGAGTCGTACTTGTCATGATTCAGATCACTGATGATCCTAGTGCCGAACGGACGGCACCTCCGCGTTCAACACACGTACAGCCCGATGACGTCTCCCACGCCTTGATCCAGCAAGGAGAGAGGGAGAGGTTGATGAAGATTCAGCAGCACGACGGCGTGGTGGTGGATGCAGGGCGTCACAGTAGCAGGGCTTCGCCTATACTACAAGAGAGAGACGTAACGGGGAGAGAGGGAGGGGCTGCACCAAAGGCAAAAGGTATGTTTGAGAGGCCCTCCTACCCCACTATATATAGGAATCCCAAGGGGGGGGGGTGCGCCATCCCCTAGGAGATCCAATCTCCAAGGGGGCGGCGGCCAGGGGAGGAGTCCTCCCCCCCCAAGGCACCTAGGAGGTGCCTTCCCTCCTTGGGACTCTTCCTTAGGGTTTCCTCCTTCACCCTAGGCGCATGGGCCATAAGGGAAGTGGCGCCCCAGCCCACTTTGGGCTGGATCCCTTCCACTTCAGCCCATGGGACCCTCCGGGATAGGTGGCCCCACCCGGTGGGCCCCCGGGACCCTTCCGGTGGTCCCGGTACAATACCGATGACCCCGAAACTTGTCCCGATGGCCGAAACAGGACTTCTTATATATAAATCTTTACCTCCAGACCATTCCGGAACTCCTCGTGACGTCCGGGATCTCATCCGGGACTCCGAACAATATTCGGGTTACTGCACACACATATCTTCATAACCCTAGCGTCACCGAACCTTAAGTGTGTAGACCCTACGGGTTCGGGAGACATGCAGACATGACCGAGACGTTCTCCTGTCAATAACCAACAGCAGGATCTGGATACCCATGATGGCTCCCACATGTTCCACGATGATCTCATCGGATGAACCACGATGTCAAGGACTTAATCAATCCCGTATACAATTCCCTTTGTCTATCGGTATGTTACTTGCCCGAGATTCGATCGTCGGTATCCAATACCTAGTTCAATCTCGTTACCGGCAAGTCTCTTTACTCGTTCCGTAACACATCATCCCGTGATCAACTCCTTGGTCACATTGCGCATATGATGATGTCCTACCGAGTGGGCCCAGAGATACCTCTCCGCTTACACGGAGTGACAAATCCCAGTCTCGATTCGTGCCAACCCAACAGACACTTTCGGAGATAACTATAATGCACCTTTATAATCACCCAGTTACGTTGTGACGTTTGATACACCCAAAGCACTCCTACGGTATCCGGGAGTTGCACAATCTCATGGTCTAAGGAAATGATACTTGACATTAGAAAAGCTTTAGCATACGAACTACACGATCTAGTGCTATGCTTAGGATTGGGTCTTGTCCATCACATCATTCTCCTAATGATGTGATCCCGTTATCAACGACATCCAATGTCCATGGTTAGGAAACTGTAACCATCTATTGATCAACGAGCTAGTCAACTAGAGGCTCACTAGGGACATGGTGTTGTCTATGTATCCACACATGTATCTGAGTTTCCTATCAATACAATTATAGCATGGATAATAAACGATTATCATGAACAAGGAAATATAATAATAACTAATTTATTATTGCCTCTAGGGCATATTTCCAACATCTAATGGTCAAGTGGAAAGGGCAAATCAAGAAATTCTGCGGGGTATCAAACCAAGGCTTATGGTTCCCTTAAAGCGGACGCCGGGTTGTTGGGTCGAGGAGCTACCTTCTATGTTATGGAGCATCAACACCACACCCAATAGGTCTACGGGTTACACACCTTTCTTCATGGTTTATGGAGCAGAGGCGGTTCTTCCTAGTGACATCCGTCACGATTCGCCTCGTGTGGCAGCTTATGTTGAAGCTGATAATGAGAAGGCACGTCAGGATTCTCTGGACCTGTTGGATGAAGAGCGGGATCTTGCAGCATCGCGTTCGGCGATTTATCAACAAGATCTTCGATGTTATCACAGCCGCCGGGTTAAAACTAGAACCTTTCAAGAAGGTGATTTGGTGCTCCGGCTCATCGAGGATCAGACTGATATGCATAAGTTATCCCCCCCTTGGGAAGGACCCTTTGTGGTCAGCAAAAATCTGCACAACGGATCCTACTACCTCATTGATGTTCGCGAGCATGAAGACTCACGTCAATCGGAGGAGACAAAGCGGCCATGGAACATAGCTCTCCTTCGGCCTTACTATACTTGAAGCCATAGGCTTTTTCACATGTACATATTTATGATAGTGTATATACCATATAATAAACCGGAGCCTCCGTTATAAGCGGGGTATCTGTTCTTTCTTATATCATATGTGTGCTTTTACAAGTTAACGGTCAAAGCAGAGTCTTTGTTAAACCGGATTTAGCAACTGCATAAATATAAAGAAAATCACTAGGGGGCTTGGTCATGTTTGAACCACAGCTACACCTCTTGATAGGCATTTCAGCCACACAAGGAAAAATTTGTGGAGCCAAAGAGAATATTGTACACTGTACAAACTCAAACATAGGCACACGCTGAGCATCGCTCACATAGTTACTTGGGGGCTCTTTTTTGCAAAGCAACAAAGAGTTTGAAAGGACCCTCGTAATTGGCTATCAAGCCACGGCTTGGAAGCCTGGTGTATTCACCTAAAACCCCGGGTTAACCTGCCTTCATCAAGTAAGCCACTCCTATCCAGGTAATCCTGGCATGACCCATCGAACGTTTGACAAGTCAATCTTTTACAGACCCTGAACTTGTCATAGTTAAAACGGTGATAGGTTAATTGGAGGCCCATCTTAAAAGGCTTTGTTAAATGGTTTAACTTAGAGGCCTGGCAGCCCATGAAAAGCCTCGATTTGGAGCCTGGCAGCTCGTAAAAAGCCTCGCATATGTTCCTATTTGAATTTTGTTTGTTGACAATCATAAGTATTTTTTGATAAACTGGCATCCTTGATCCGGCTTGCTTTCCAACCACCAGCTATTGGCTCATGATCAGTTATAAACCGGTGGTCACTGACCCGGTATGGTTTGACTAAATCACCAATGTTATGAAGAAAATCCGGTAGGTATACCGGTCCGGTTTAATAGATAGACCAGCATTATGAAGATGAGATTATCAAACGTATCGGGTTGGTGTTAAACACCTTTGCTGTATACACGTTTGCTCACTCAATGAGGAAGGCAAGTCATCATAGACTATGCATAAAATATATCCTGAAGGGCGGCACAGATTGTCACAAAGGGCTATGAAGCATGCTCGATGGCATGGCAGATAAACAAAGTTTCAGCTATCCTATTACATGAAGCTTTAAAGCGGCTCAACAATGCCATTGTTTTTCACAGTAGCCATAAAAACTGGTGACCAGATCAGGACTCTTCATCATGACGGTTTGACGGTTGCGGATCAGTTGGTGTACGCACTTCTTCATCCCTCCCCAGCCACTGGAAATCAGCCGTTGACCAATCGATTCCGGTTAAAGCTTGGAATACTGCTTCTTCATGGATAAGATCAGAAGGGTTAATATCAGGGGCATAAGTGTGCTTACGAATCGGAGGCACAAGTTCTTCGACTTCATGGATCTCGGCCGGCTGTCTTTTCCCTTCTGCATCATAAAACGGCTGAAAATGGGACAAATCAGTGTCTTCAGCTAATTTGCTGGCCGCTGGCCGCATCTGTTTGGTCAACCGCCGAAGATCATCATTGTCAAAGTTTGAACCATCTTCTTTAACGCCTGGATACCCTTTAATGATATCCTCCGCTTCAAGATCAGGAATCCAGGCCTTGGCTCAAATAAGGGTAGTTAATGCTCCGGCTCTTGCAGCGGCTCTTTTCAACTCGGCAATACGCGCCGGTAACATGCCCAGCTTCTCAAGGGTTTCCTTAATCAATGTTGGCACCGGTTTGTTATAAGCTGCTGTACTAATGGCTCGCTAAGATCCAGAGTATAGCCGCTCAACCAATGTGTATGCCGCTTTGAGCTTCATTCGCATATCTGCACCAAGATGAGTGATCCGAGTTCCTGCCAAAGATTTTTTTTTTCAACATCGTGATCAGTTTTAAGATTCATTGGCTGATGCAACATACATAAGCAGATACTTACCAAAGATAGTAGAGGTCATAGCGTTGATTTGGTGCTTCAAACCGGCTAGTTCTTCAGCCACCGGTTTCAGGGCTTCCTCGGCATCTACGGCTCTTTTGGTCAAACCGGCTTTTTCGGTTTCCCATGCAGCACGATCTTGATTGAAGGATTCTTTCAATTTTTCCATTTCGGCCAGGGCCTGGGTCAGCTCCTCTTTGGTTTTTGCAGCTTCGTCTTGTTCTGACCTCACATTTTCTTGCAAGTCAGAGTTTTTGGCATCTTTGCTTCTCAGTTCAGCCTACAACATTGAAGGTATCTTCAACAAAACAACATATGTATGCACTAAGTATAAAGCATATAACAAGTTATCCACTTCATACTTGCGGGCTAATGCTTATTTGCTCTCAAATACTACCTTCTATGCAAGTCTCCAGAACAATGCAAGCATTATCCTTGACACTTGGGGGCTAATGTACGTTTGTTCTAAACGGGCGGTGTGGATTAAAAACCGGATTAACTTGCCAAATTAAACCGGCCTTTGGGGGCTATGCTACAGAACGTTATCTAATTTTTCAAACATGAGTTTTATCTATGATTGAAGACACGCCTTGGCAAGGATTAATGATGGGATGCTTAAAGTGTTACAAAGACCCGGTTTATAATTGACAATCATAAAACGGCTCTTGGGGGCTACTTGGAATAGTATTTCAGCTATAAATCAGTGTGCAAGGGAGAATAATTTACCTCGTATCGTTCTTTCGTCAAATTCACCAAACTGGCTTCATAATCCCGGTTTGAGTGCAGACGGTTCAAGAAGCAGGAATGAAGCTCATCAGCGTTAAGATGAGCATAGTTTGATAAGTCGCTGCTCCATTTAACTTTATCCCTAGCAATTTGCTCTTCGTTGGCACTATGCTGAGCCAAAATGACGGGATGACCAGGAGAACTGTGGCCTGCTCCAGTAATAATAACGTCATCGCCTTGGCCTTCAGGATTTTGGGCGGATGATGATGGAATTTTAGTGTCTTTCATTGGATTAGCCCGGTTTGGTTCTGCCGGTTCAGCATCAGGGGCGGCAGGCTCAACATCTGTGGATTCGTCAGTATGTTGGCCGTCAAGGGGCGGATCATCAAAAGTTGTTTCAGGATGGAGGCCTTCCGGTTCACCTGTTTGCTCTGGTTCACCTCTTGGTTCTTCTTCTTCAGCAACAGGATCTTCTGGCGGATTGGTGACCCGAGCTTTCTGGCTGGGTCTGGCTTTGGCCCTACAAACAGAATAAAAAGGGTTAACATCCTGTTCAAAAGATGTAGGGCGCATTGAAAGAAAATGTTTTTCATAACTCACCCAGCCACAGTTTTCAAAGGGGGGAGTTGAGTTGCTGTCGATTCACCAGATGAGGAAGGAGGTGTCACCTGATAATTTGAATCGGACGGATTAAGAGGCTGTCTGAAATAACCTGCCTTGGGGTAAGAATGGTCAGAAGTAGGAGAGACCTCAGACCGACGCTTCCAAACTGGAGTATCACGTAAACCGGTAGAGGTGACCTGTTGGCCACTGTGCCGAGTTGTTCGGCGAGCCTCATGCTGTTGAGTCTTCAAAATAAATGTTGGATCCAAGTGAGCAAGAGGATGAGAAAAGCTTACTTTCCGGATTGTTTGGCGAGTTTTTTGTGTTGGCATAGAGTCTGAATCGGAGGAAAGGGTAATTACCTCTACGTCCTCAGCCTGACTAGCTTCGGCCTCCTCCTGAGGAAGATCATTGTTAACAAGATGCATAAAAAGAGAGCCAAGTGAGTCAAGTTCTACCTCAGCTTCTGGGTCATCAGTATCATCATCAAGTTCCATAGAAATCCGGTCAGCCGTTTTCCGCTTTGATGTCCGTTTTACGGCTTTGGTCTTCAGGCGGGTTGGTTTGGCCACTTTATCTCCAGTTGGCTTTGCCGCTTTCTCTATGGATTTTCGTTTCCATAAAGGGTCATCACCCTATACATATAAAGAAGAAGGGTTACAGCTTGTATAAGTCAAAGATATTAGAGAAGAGGAAGTGTAATGCTTACAGCAGGCGGTTTGTTCTTGGTGTAGAAGGGATTCAGACCGGTTTGACTACAGACCAGTTCCGATTCGTTCAGAATTTTCTTTACCCCTTCAGTAACTTCTTCCTCAGATAGTTGGATGTTGCAGTGGCGTTGAGGATCGTCAACCTCACCGATATATTCGCACATTAAACCGGGACGCCGGCTTAGCGGCAAGATACTCCAGGATATCCAACAGCGTACAAAATCCACACCTATTAAACCGTTTGCCATAAAGGCCCGGAGCTTGGCGATTTGAGGAGCGTATTTTGCCCTTTCTGAGGAGCTCAGGCGTTGTGGCATTGGGTGAGTATTGGATAATCTATGATCTCGGAAGCCGGGGAGGGGATTCTCATCTTCAGGCGAAGTGTCTCTGCAATAGAACCATGTTTGGTTGCATTCCTTTGAGTGGCTATGGTGTTTGGCATGAGGAAATTCCACTTCTTTCCGCTTTTGAATCGAGACACCACCAAGCTCTGTATTTGGGCCATTCACAAACTCTGTGCGCAGGTTTAAGTGAAAGAAATCCCGAAACAATTCTGCAGTTGGTTCTTCCTGTAAATAGGCTTCACAGAAGACTTGGAAATTGCATAAGTTGGAGACTGAATTGGGACCAATATCTTGTGGATGCAGTTGGAAGCTGGCAAGCACATCTCGATAAAATTTTGACCCTGACGGTTTGGAACCACGTCCTATATGGTCAACAAAGATTACCACTTCGCCTTGTCTTGGGTTGGGGGATTCTCAGTTCCTGGGGCTCGCCATTTGATCTCAGTTTTCTTAGGCAGAGAGCCGATGCTAACCATCTCATCCAGTTGAGCCCCAGTAACCCGGGAACGAGCCCAGTTGCAGGCAGTGAATTGTTTGGCCATTGCAAAGCGAACAAACTGAAAATGAGAGGCCGGTTTATAAATTATGCATGATCATACACAAGAGACAAGGGAGTAAGAAACGTACTGATATAATAAATGGTACAACCCGGAGACTAGTATAATGAGAAAGAAGGTAATGCTAGCACATGATTGATCAGACACTGTTAAACCGGAGTGTAATTATGAAGGTAACATGCTCTTCCGGTTTATCAGAGGGCTAATGGCATAGACTATTTATCCAATGTCAAATCGCTTATATTGGTGCGAGGAGAAACAGATCTCATAGTGATGTATAAAACTTTCGGATCTAGAGATAAGACAGAAAAGCAAAAATAATTGGATCTTGAAGGGGTGCAGAACTGAAGCAATTTTTGATAGACAGATCAGTTCTTTGCGCATAAAGATTTGTGATGATCATGGTAGGTAAGCTACGGTAAGAGATGTATCAAGCATGAAGTGTCCATCTATTAAAGGAAGAACATGGAAGAATAGCACTGATGAACTTCGGAAGAACTGCGAGGAATATCGAAACCCTAGAACAGATCTATGGTGAAAAAAGCAAAGAACTTACCGGAGCTAGTGAGGAAGCGGAATGGCGCCACAGTTCTCTGGTGCATTCAGGGCGATGCAGCGGCCGAGGTCGGAGCAGAAATGACGGTCGACGGTGGCGGCGGAATTCCAGAGGCTGAGCGGCGCGAGGAAGACGATGCGAAGAGGCACGGGGGGGGGGGAAACGGTGAAAATGACCCCTCGGTCCTACTTATAAGGCGAAGTGAAAAATGGCAAGTGCGGGAATTGAGGAGTCCAAAAAATGGATAAGTTAATAAAGGTGTCGCCTCGATAACTGGATATATATTAAATGAAGGAAGTCTCCGATATCAACGGATGGATGACGCCAGGACGGTTTATCGCAATTTTGAAGTATGACGTCACGGCGGTTTACAAGATCAAAAATGAAGATAAGAGAGAAGATTTTTTCTAAAGTGTGGAAGATTGACATGAACAAGTTCAAACCAATCTGGGGCCTAATGTTGGGGATATTACTACTGGAGGTAAACCGGCCTTATGTAGCCGGGTTGACTCTTTGAAGATTAGAAGCCCATGAAGATGTAAAGATGCTAGCGCTTTACGGAGGGCCCAAAGGCGAGTTACAGTATGTAAATGTAAACCGGCTGTCGGGGGTTTGGTGCGACATATGCCAACGGATGGCTTATCATGGTGGGGGCGAGTAGAACGTCGCCGGTGCCTGGAAACGGGATGAGGCAAAGACATGCACGCCGGCGAATCTTACCCAGCTTCGGGGCTCCCCGGGGAGATAATACCCCTACTGCTGCTCTGCGGGGTCTCCGCATGATCACTATCGTCAAGGGTTTACACGGTTGCTCCTTGAGCTGTGTATGGTGGTAGGAGAGGGCAAGGCTAGCTCTCTCCCTCTATCTGGTGAGGTATAGAACTACTAGGATCCAACCCTTTGCATGGGTGCCCTAGGGGGTTTATATAGGCCTACCCCCCAGGGGTACAATGGTAATGTGACTGGGCGCGGGCCCAGCCGTCAGTGTCTCCGACCTCCGACTTCTCCGCCGGCTGCTGGGGCCCGCCGACTGGTCTGATACGGAGCCGACAGGCCGCGTCCACCGCGGGCGGGTCTTGCCGGCTGCCAATTACTGTAGCTGTGCTCCTGATGATGCAAGCTTGGTCATGGGGTCGTGGCAACAAGCCCGCCGCCTGGCGGGCGATCACTATGGCCACTCCCCATCTCTTCTTGATTAATGGCGCGTGGGCCCGGGGGAGGGCTCGGCCGACTCCCGTTGGGTCCGACTGGCGGTGCCCCCGTCGTCTCCCGAGGTCTCGCAGGCTGGTGGGCCTTGCTGCCTCCAGGCCGTACAGACAAGCCGTCGTGGGTGCAGGACCAGGTACAGTGGTGCTGATGTCAGGGCCGGCTGGGCAACAGTGCCACGCCGCGGGGAGATCTTCCCAGGTACGGTGCGCTGTAGCCATGCCTGCCCTTGGTAAGGGGCGGGGAGTGGGCTTCATTGTAGCCACGCCCCTGCCCCGTCCCCCTTGATGAGGTCATGGTTTGCTGGAGTCGCTGGCCGACTCCCAAAGCCGGCTTCTCTGGAAGTCGTCCCTGGGACTCGGCCGTGAGCGGGCAGTCGGCCGCGTTGCCGTAGACTCCCCAGGAGGTGGCTCTTCGCCCTGTGGTCTTGAGGGGCGCAACCTGCCCCGATGTCTTGAAAGGTCATGGGGCTCGGGTTGGCCTACCCGTGGCCCATTACTCCAACAGTAGTCCCCGAAGCTGGTGAGGCGCCACGGACGATCGGCCGAGAAGCCTCGGCAGTTTCTTTCTCCGGATGCTCGTCACATGGTCTTGATTGACTTCCGCCGGGCCGACTAGACGGAGTCGGACTCGCCTGACTCGGGCTCACTCTATTCCGACTTGCTCAGTAGTTCGAACGTCGCGGCGGGATTTCAAGTGGCGCGCTAGCTAAGCTTCCAGGCCGCCGCCCGTTCTTGGCCTGCCACGCGGGGGCACGTGGCTAGGCCGTCCTGCCAGCCCACGCGCGCGACGGGACAGGCCCGTAGGCGGGGCCCGCCACTACCGCGCCTCGGCGCCCGAGCGGATCCGCTGTGGCCCCGGTGGACGGTTAGGATTCCTGTGGAGTTACTGCGCGCAGTAACTTTGCAGGGATCGTGGGGGCGTGGGGGCGTGGGCGTTGTAAATCCCCACGCCCGCCCCCTCGGCTTCGCAGCCCCGAGGGCTATAAGTAGGGGGAAGAGGGGAGCACGTGCGCCCCTCCTTCCTACTGCCCCTTGCTTTCTTCCTCCTCGCAGCTCCTGCTTCCTCTTTCTTCTCTCTCTCTCTCTCGCTCGCTCCGCCGCACGCCCAAGTTCCGGCGCGCGCTGCGGTGACAGCTCGCGACGATGAGCTCTTCCTCTGTTGCCGCACCTCCCCCGGTACGCTCCGGTACCTGGGACGGCTCTGAGATCCATGAAGACCATATCAAGTTCCTTCGACAGACCCTAGTCTTCCCGGCAAGGATCGCGTGCAGGTGCGCCTTGCGCCGGAGGGGGAGATTTCCCCCGCCCCACAAGAGGGAGAGCGGGTCATCTTCCGCTCGCACTGCCTGCACGGGCTGGGGCTGCCGACGAGCAGCTTCTTCCGGTCTTTCATGGAGTTCTACGGACTTCAGCCGCACCACCTCACCCCCAACACAGTGGTTCTGCTGTCCTCCTTCGTGGCTCTGTGCGAGGGCTTCTTGGGAGTCCTCCCCACCCTCGAGCTTTGGGGGGAGTTCTTCTTCTCCAAGCTCGGCACCCAGGCCGCGGGCGTGCCGGCTCAGTGCGGCGCCTTCATCGCCATGCGAAGGACAGGAGCCGACAACCACTTCCCCTCCATCGCGCTGCTGAAGTCGGTGAAGATGTGGCAGCGGTCCTACTTCTACGTCAGGAACATCGCCACGCGGGGCGACTGGGTCAATCTGCCGGCTTTCGAAGCCGGCCCGCCGGCTGGCAGACTGCCCAACTGGTCGTACCGGGCCAGGTCGCTGACGCCTGCGGGAGCCGGCGCCATCGCGCGACTCCGAGTGCTGATGCAGTCGGAGGGTCTGACTGGCCCGGACCTACTGGCCGCCTTCGTCTCGCGCCGAGTTCTCCCACTCGAAGGCCGCCCTCACCTGATGTGCCATATGAGCGGGGGCCGCGACCCGAGTCGGATGTGCACCAAGGACATGCCTCATGAAGAGGTGGCCCTAATGGTGAACTACCTCTCGGATAGCAGGCTCCCGGAGGACTGGCGATTCGGCAAGGAGCCATACTCCCGCGCCAACCCCCCGCCCGTGGTGAGTCGCCTTTTATTTAGATTGTCTTCTTCTTGCCGAGTCTTGTTCTAATCAGTCTGCTTTTTGGTTAGAATCCCCTTCTTCACCCACCAGCTGGCACCTCGGGGCCGGCCCGTGAGGTCGCCGCCGACCGGGCGGAGAGCAACGTCGACGACCCCGTCGACGACCCCGATCTAGGGGCGGCTGCTCTGGAAGACGACGCCGAGGGAGGAGGAGGGACGACAGGTGACTTCAGGCCCTCGGCCACCTTTGCTGATTGGCCTGAAGACGACGCCAAGGAAGGAGTCACCCCTCGCCATCGGCCAGGGGAAAGCCAGCCGGGCGCGGGCTCTTCTGCCACGCCGGGCGCTCCAGGCGGCGGGAAGAAGCGCCGGGTTACGCCGACTTTGTTCGGCAGCCGGCCAAAGAAGCCCAAGGGCTCGGCTGCGGCGACCCGGCGGGATGAGGCGGCCGCGAAGGCCATCCGCTTCCGTAAGGAAGTGAAGAAGCCATCGTTGGTCCCTGCATAAGTATTCTGACTTCAAAGTTTATTATTTCTTCGTGTTTTGTCTGAGTCTCTGCTCGTCCTTCTTTCTTCAGGGCTCCCCTCTCTCTTGAGCGGGTCGCCGCCGCCTCCGTCATGGGGTCAGCAAAGACGCCCGCCACCACTCAGCGGATAGACCCCGCAGCCGACCTCCGGGAGGCGACGGAGCGGAATGTGCAGGAGAAGCGCAATGAAGAAGAAGCCCTCCGCCTGGAGAAGGCGGAGGCCGACAGGGCGGAGGCCTCCGCCAAAAAAAACTAGCGGAGGCCGAAGCCGCTGCCGCGGCGAAGCAGCATGCTGAGGAAGCCGCACGCCGCCAGGCGGCCTTGCTTGTTACCCCGCTAAACTCTGCGCCGCCGCCGCCGGAGTTCACGGGGCAGACTAGAGGAGCCGGCGGGGAGAACCTCGTCGAGGGGAGGGAAGGCGGCGAGCCCTCAACTCCGGGCGCGAACGCTCCGCCACCGCCTCCGCTGCCGTCTGAAGGCGTGCGAGGCGAGCAGCCAGCGGACCCTCCGGTGCCGCCGACCGAAGAAGAGGCCGTGGCAAGGCTGCTTCTCCAGGTCAGCTCGCCAGTGCGCCGTCTTCGGGAGAAGGCGACTTCGGCACCCCGCCCCCTGGAAGCCGGCAGCGCCAGCTCGGCGGCTCTAGACGGCGAGGCGACGAGCGCCGCACCCATTGGGTGGGTGCGGGGAGGCGGCACAGGGCCGCTGAACCGGGCGCTCCTGGACGTCCAGGCGAAGCTCCGCGCCGAGGGTGATGCCCTCCAGAGCTGCACCAAGGCGAACCTGGCATCGCGGGCGGCCGTCCGGGTATGTCTTTTCTTTGGGCCTTTATTTTTCTTGTTCCTCTCTGTGGGGGCGCGCCAGCGCACCCACTGGGTGTAGTCCCCGAGTTTTGGGTTGGCTGCTGAGCAGGCGGTCCGGAACTCCAATTTGATGAGCTTCTGGGTACTAACTTTGTCTGAAATGCTTGTTGCAGGACTACCACAACCTCCGCGTCACCACCTTCAACCGTAACGTTGAAGAGTTGGGCAAGCGGACCGCCGACTTGGCGGAGAGCCGGAGTAAGTTCTTCTCCTTTTTCTCTTCTCTGCGGGGGCGCGCTAGGGCACCTGCGGGCTGTTGTCCCCGAGATTCGGGCTGACTGGTGAGCAGTCAGGCCGGATCTCCTCGACGACCTACTTTATTGATGACTGCTGTCTTTCTTTCTTTCCTTCAGGGGCCAACGCTGCTCTTCAACAGCAGCTGAGCGAAGCCAACTCCGCCCTGCTCGCCACGGAGCGCGATCTGCTGACCACTCAGTTGGCAGAGCAGAAGGGGCTGCTCGCGAAGTCGCAGAGGGAGGCGGAGTAGATGGAGGCCGCCCTCCCGGACACTATTCCAATGAGTGTACGGCTCCCTACAATTGAAGAGAAGATTCTCCAAAAAGAAGAAGCAAAGAATCACCACCAAGAGAGAGAAGGAGTAGAGATGATCGTTATGAACGAAGATACTCACAGAGAAGCAAGGATTCGAAAAGGAAGGAAAAATCATCAAGGAGCTACACAAAGCGAAGACATCAAGCTCATGTTGGTGAATGGGTATCCGGCTCCGACTCCGACAGCCACTCCGAGAGAAGTTATCACTCCGACTCCAAAGATACTCAAGATGAAGGTGTTGCCGGTCTAGCACTTGTATCAACCAACTCCTACGACATATTTGACTCACCAAATGAAGGAATTGGAAAATGCTTCATGGCCAAAGGTCCTAAGGTAACACACCCCGAGTATGTTGATTTCAATAGTGATGAAGATGACTTGTTAGGTGATGATTTGCTTGTTGACAACTCTAGTGATGAATACTATGATGAAACGTCAATTAATCATGCTAATCAAGATAAAACGAATGACAATGATAAGGAGAAGATTGAGGCTCTAACTAAAGAACTAAACACTCTTAAGTTAGCTCATGAAACTATCTTCGAAGATCATCGAGAACTTTTAAGAGCTCATGAGAAATTACGCTTTGAAAAGCTCAATCTTGAGCAAGAGCATGAGTTCTTAAAAGCAATCAATGATGATCTCCACAAGAAAAGTTCTTCTTACATTGCCAAGCGTTTACTCTTATCCACTTACATGCCTCAAGTCAAGTCTAGTAACAAGAACAAGAAAGATTCTTCCTCTAGCAGTAACAATGATCATGCTAAATCCAATATTGTTGCTTCTAGTAGTTCTCTTGATTCCACTAATGATTCTCTTAGCCAAGTTACACTTGAGCAAGAAAATAGCTTATTGAAGGGAATTATAGAGAAAGGAGTGTACAAAAGCCTTGCCGGGAGTAAGCAATTCGAGGAAATTGTGCGCAAGCAAGGAATGCACTGGAAGAATCAAGGTGTTGGTTTTGAACGAAAGTTCAATGCCAATGGAGTTGAGTGGGAAGAAGATCAATACCCCAAGACAAAGTTTGTTCCTCAACAAGAGAAGTATGATACTTCTTTCAAGGGGACACAAGCTCAAGATGATCTTCCACCACAAGACTACAAGCAAAAAGGCAAGGACAAGCTTCAAGAGGAAATTGATGCATTTGAAGAAGCTCCTAAGACCTTAGTCAAGTGGATTCCTAAGACTACTTCAAGTTCCACTTCATCAAGTACGACTACAACTCCAAGGATTCCCATCAAGATGGTGTGGATCCAAAAGAAGAAGAACTAGAGAGTTCTTGAGGGTGACTCCGCCAACATACTTCACTCTTATCATTTTGGCAAGAACAAGTGCAATCAACTTCCACATCTTGCACTAGTTCAAGGAGTCACAAACCCTCTTGTTGGTAAGACAAGGGACAAGGTAACCTAAAAGTTTTCATGGACATCATCTTGTGTGTGCATCACTCTATGTCTATGGATATCCTTGTTTGTTCCTTGTGGGACTAACCCATGTAGGTATTGAAAGTGCAATTCACTCAAATGGATAGCTCCAAGTGATCTACATCAACATTGAGCATCCACATCTTCAAAATCTACATGAAGTCATCATCGACAAAACCCGAGGTTAGTTCATCCCTCTAAGGGGGGATATCACATCTAGGGGGAGCTTTACTCTAAGACTTGAGCTAAAGCAACTCTAAAGATGTGAACACAACAATGCTTTATGTAAAAGTGGTAACCCCACTTGAGCTTAAACGATGAGTATGACCTATGATCAAGTGTTCTCACTTGACTCCTAAGTCAATATACTCATATATAGATGACCTTGTCATCGCAAATTGCATGATAGATGCTAGAATTGGTTGTGCATGCCTTGTCACATATTTCATTTGCCATCTTATTGTGTGAGCATGCTGGTTGCATATTTTACTCATTCGAGGACATCCACTTGTTGTTTTGATTGTTTGGTTTTATTTCCTTTTGCCAAGTGGATGGACAAGAATGCCTAAGAACCTCCTCTAGCTATCTATGCCTTTCTCGTCTCAAACTCTATTCATGCTACATCACAAAATTTGATCAAGTCAGATTCAAACCACTCTGTGTGAGGAGCGCTCGGAGTCCCCGATTCGTCATAGACTTAAACTTCCAAAACCTCTTTGTGATTCTCGGTCTGACCGATACCCTACTTTCGGTCCTACCGAGATCATTAAGTTGATCTAGGTTTTCGATCTCGGTGCAACCGATTTGAACCATTCGGTCACACCGGCAGGGTCGGGCTATATACAGTCATGGGCAAAAATTTGGAAATTTCTCCGAACCCCTTCGCCCGCGCGATAGCCTGCTCTGCCAAATTGGTCTCCGGATCGTCTCCTCGCCGCCAGCCGCCTCCAGTCGCTGGTCTCCGTCGCCGTCAACGGAAATTCAACCCTGCCGTTGCCGCCGTAGCGAGTCTCCACCGAACTAGGGTATGGACTCGATCTTTGTGCTATTCCCCAATCCGATTCTTAGCACATTGTGATCATCATGATTCTTGCCACGTTTGTTAAACTTCTATCTAGTCAATGAACTCATAGATTAGGTTTAATTCGGAAATTTTAGGGTTAGGTTCCCGCCGAAACCATCTCGGACCCACCGAGTTGAAAAACTCGGTCCCACTGATTTGGCTTATGCCATTGCACAAGTGAGACTCGGTCTGACCGAGAATTACTTATCACTGTGACCGATTTTGGAACTCTGTGAAACCCTAGCAGTCTCGGTGCCACCGAACTATGACTCGGTCTGACCGAGTTCAGTAGTTTAGGTGCCAAAACTGCTTTGGTATCACCGAGTTTAGAAATCGGTAGATTCGAGATGCTTTCAGTGGGAAACTAAAACTAAGTTTTTGAATTATTCTTTTGCAAAAATCTCTGCATTTTGTGATGCTTATCCACTCTATCTCATCTATAACCTATTCACAGGGTCAGCAGTCAGAGTTTGCATCATGTCAGACCAAAGTGATAGCCAGAACTTGTTAGAGCAGCAAGTGCAGATGAGTGAGGGCACTAGTCCCTCAAGTTCCTCAGATGATGGCAGCAGGAGCACCCCTAGCAATCTGCCTAAAGCTGCCACAAGACAGAGAAGGAAGAGAACCTCAGACTCAGAAGATGAGGATTATGTGGCAGAAGAGGAAGCAACTTCCAAGAGAGTTGAGCCAGCACAGGGCATAAAACCAGGGATGAAGATCAAAAGGCCAGCAGGCAGGCAGCCTATGTCAAAGGCCAGAGCTTCAACTGAGAAGCCCACTCCCATTGAGCCAATTGCTGCTGAAGGCAAGAAGAGGAAAGAAAGGGTGAAGAAAACTGTAGCCAGAGTGCTTGGCAAGGCTTCCATCATGGAAGATGAGGAGGAAGAAGAAGAGGTAGCTGCACTAGCACCTAAGGCACCCAAGCTGATGGGTGATGCCATAAGAACAGGGGCAGCTGCTTCCAAGGCCAAGCCAGCTCCAAAGCCAAAGCCAAAGAAGAACACAAGAAGCATCCCAGCTACTGAGAAGAACAAGGCCCCAGTGCCTGAAGCTGCAGAAGAAGAAGAGAATGTTCTTAGAAAGCTCAAGCCCAAGATCCCAGACCACAACGATGCTCATCCTGTGGCTGAGGATATGAAACTCAGGAGAGATTCAGGGCTCCGGAAGTGGAGAGAAGTAGACCCGTATGCTTCAAGGAGAAGGACTGCAGTTGACTATAGGTTTCACACCAAGGAGCAGCAAGACTTTTATGAGACAGTGCTGCTAGACAAGAAGCCAATTGTCTGTGATATGAGATTGGTTGATTGGCAATACATCAAGGACAACGAAGAGTACTACCCTGGAGTGCAGGACAGCTTCAAGGCATGTGGAGTAGAGGACTTTGTTGGGCAGAAGCTCACAAAGTGGAACGAGGAACTCATCATGCAGTTCTACTCCACAGCCCATTTCTATCCAGATGGCAGGATTGTATGGATGTCAGAGGGTACGAGGTACCAGTCTACAGTTGCTGAATGGGCTCAGCTGATTAATGCCCCAGAAGAGCATGACGATGACTTGGACATTTATGCCAAGAAGAAGATGGACCACAACTCAATGTCAAACATGTACAAGGAGATTCCAAATGAAGCACTTGATACGTTCAAGTTTGGCTTAGTACACTATCTTCTGTCAGGGCTGCCAACCATCAACTGGATTCTTAGGCACACCCTATTGCCCAAGTCTGGAGATCACAAGATGATCAGGGGCCACACGATCAACTTGCTTCATATCTTTGACGTGCCACAGAAATTCAAAGTCATGAGCCTTATGATTGAAACAATCAAGAGGACAGCAGCAGACCAGAAGAGGAGCTGTGGATATGCCCCACAGATTCAGGAACTCATCAACTCTAAGATGGGCATGGGCATATACTTATTGGACAAGGAACACCTGCCCATCCGTCCAGACTTTGAAGATAATCAAGTGGTCATGACTGAGAATGAGCCATCATCTGCCCAAGCACAAGCCAAGAAGGAGAAGGCGAGGAAGGAGAAAACTGCCAAGATGCTTACTCAAGAGGAGGCATCTGAATATTTCCTGAAAACCAAACAAGAGCAGCTTGGTTACTTGATTGCATCCACCCTGCGGATTGAGCAAGGACTAGCCACCCTAACTCAGAACCAGGCAAGCTTAGAGAGGATCATGGAACAAAAGTTCTATGACTTGGATGTCAAAGTGACAGAGATTCAGACTGCAGTGGAGCAGCTCCAGGATGACATGCAGGAGAGGAGAGGCAAGACTACAACTGATGCCTTTGCCAGAGTGCCACGAGGTTCGAGGTCGTCTGCAGTGCCAGTTGCTGACCCCAGAGCCACCACGTCTGCACCAGCTACAGCCTCAGTTCCACCAGCTCCAGCGTCCACTTCAGCCTCGACTCCGACCACGTCTACAGAAGGCTTCGTCCTTGGAGTGCTCCGGACTCCACCACCACCTGAAGATCAAGCCTGAGTGTCGACTTAGCACTATGCATTTTCTAGGAACTTTTTGGTAACTTGTTGCCAAAGGGGGAGAAAATGTATAGATCATAGGCTTCGAGAGAGAGTGTTGCTTTTATTCTCTCTTGTTTTATTTGGTGGTTTTTCGAACTTTGTTTGCTTTTGTGTGAGATACTATGTCATTGCTCGTGAGACATTGATGATCATGTGTTTGATCATAAGCTACACTTAATGTTTGCTTAATATTATCATCTTATCTATCTTATGTGATCATTCACTATTCTTGGTGATGAGTGCATGTATTTCATTCTTATCATTTTAAGCGCTCCACCAAGATGTATGTGACATGGAAGAGTAACCCATGACTCTAACTCTTTGTGCATTTGCAGTCCAAAGCAAATTTTAAATATGCACAAATTTAGGGGGAGCTCTTACTTGTCACATACTTCTCAAAGCGACGATATATTTCATGCTTATTATCATTTGTCGAAGCTTTGATCTATATGTTGTCATCAATTACCAAAAAGGGGGAGATTGAAAGTGCAACTATCCCTAGGTGGTTTTGGTAATTCATAACAACATATAGCTCATTGAGCTAATGCTATTCCAAGATGACTATTTCAGGAAAGCTCAATGATTGGCATGGCATGGATGTGAAAGTGGAACCCTCAAAATGCTAAGGACAAAGGATTGGCTCAAGCTCAAAAGCTCAAGACTCTTCATTTTATATTTTAGTGATCCAAGATCACATTGAGTCTTTAGGAAAAGCCAATACTATCAAGGAGGGATGAGGTGTTGCTTAATGAGCCTCTTGCTTCATGTGCTTAGTGATATGCTCCAAAACCCTCAACTACTTTCCCATATCCACATATGACCTAAACCCTAAGCCAAACTCGGTCCTACCGATTCTTTCTATCCGGCGCCACCGAGTTTCACTTGTCATAAGCCACTGCCAAACCCTAGCAATTCGGTTCTACCGATAGGGATCTCGGTCTCACCGAGATGGGATTGCAAACTCTTTGTTTCCCTTTCGTAACTTTTCGGTCTCACCGAAAGAGCGAATCGGTCCCACCGAGATTGCAGTGTAAACTCTCCATTTCCTTTTTGTAACTTTTCGGTCTCACCGAAAACCAACTCTCTGGTTAGCTTATTACCAAACTCGGTCTCACCGAGTTTGTGTAATCGGTCTCACCGAGATTACGTTATGCCCAAACCCTAACCATATCGGTCCTACTGAGTTGCATGTCAGTCCCACCGAAAATCTCTAACGGTCACTAGGTTTACCTTTTCGGTCTGACCGAGTTTGTTGATTCGGTCCCACCGAGATTGGAAAACTGTGTGTAACGGTTGGATTTTGTGTGGAGGATATATATACCCCTCCACCTCCTCTTCATTCGTGGAGAGAGCCATCAGAACACATACACAATTCCAACTCATATATTCTGAGAGAGAACCACCTACTCATGTGTTGAGACCAAGATATTCCATTCCTACCATATGAATCTTGATCTCTAGCCTTCCCCAAGTTGCTTTCCACTCAAATCTTCTTTCCACAAAATCCAAATCCTATGAGAGAGAGTTGAGTGTTGGGGAGACTATCATTTGAAGCACAAGAGCAAGGAGTTCATGATCAACACACCATTTGTTACTTCTTGGAGAGTGGTGTCTCCTAGATTGGCTAGGTGTCACTTGGGAGCCTCCGATAAGATTGTGGAGTTGAACCAAGGAGTTTGTAAGGGCAAGGAGATCGCCTACTTCGTGAAGATCTACCGCTAGTGAGGCAAGTCCTTCGTGGGCGATGGCCATGGTGGGATAGACAAGGTTGCTACTTCGTGGACCCTTCATGGGTGGAGCCCTCTGTGGACTCGCGCGACCGTTACCCTTCGTGGGTTGAAGTCTCCATCAGCGTGGATGTAGGATAGCACCACCTATCCGAACCACGGGAAAAACATCCGTGTCTCCAATTGCGTTTGAATTCTCCAAACCCTTCCCTTTACATTCTTGCAAGTTGCATGCTTTACTTTCCGCTGCCAATATACTCTTTGCATGCTTGCTTGAATTGTGTGATGATTGCTTGACTTGTCCTACAATAGCTAAAATCTGCCAAGAACTAAAATTGGGAAAAGGTTAAGTTTTTATTTGGTCAAGTAGTCTAATCACCCCCCCTCTAGACATACTTTCGATCCTACACCTGCCTTGCCAATCGGACAACCGCTCTGCAGACTGTTGCTGGATCAAGTGCTAGGCTACTTTGGGAAAGCAAGTACTTAGCCGATTCAAGATTCTTTGAGCAAGTTGGATAGAAAACGATAATCTGACTATCCGAGAATCGGTTTGCGAGAAAGGCTGGAAGCCGTCTTGAGCTATGTTTTATGCTTTGAGTCCTTAGCCATTTTTCGTGCGAGCACCCATTCTACCTTACCTCTGCCCACCGTACAGTCGCTCTGCGAGCTGCGGCTTCTGACAGAAGACGGCTTAGATGCTACACACTACTTGTCCGGCTGCAGGAAGCATTTCATAGTGCAAGGTGGCAAGTCCTCGAGCTGACTTGTCGAGCCCGGTGCCACGCGGTATGACAAAGAGTAATCATACTTGTAGGCATAATTTTTATCATACAGACAAAAGAGGGCAGTCCCCGAACTCGTCTCAGGGGGCCCGAAGTCTTGGTACTTTAATACAAAAGGTAGCATGGTACATACTGCATCAACTGTAAAATCTTTGGAGAAGATATGCATTCCATGGCCACTCTGTCTCCTTGCCGGAGTCATCCTTCTTGCGTGCTCGGGGCTTCTGAGCGTCGATCAGGTAGTAGGAGTTGTTGCCTAGTACTTTGCTGATGATGAAAGGGCCCTCCCAAGGTGGCGACAGCTTGTGCTGGCCGGCTGTTCGCTGGATCAGCCGGAGCACAAGGTCTCCTTCTTGGAAAGATCTTGGCCTGACCTTCCTGTTGTGGTATCGGTGCAGGCTCTGCTGGTAGATGCCGGACCGGCTGAGTGCCAGCAGCCGGCCCTCTTCCAGCAGATCAACGCCGTCTTGTCGTGCTTTTTCTGCTTCCTCCTTGGTGTACATGGTGACTCGTGGGGAGTCGAACTCTATGTCCGTTGGGATGACGGCTTCGGCACCGTAGACGAGGAAGAAGGGCGTGAAGCCGGTTGACTTGTTTGGAGTCGTGCGCAGACTCCAGAGGACGGCTGGCAGCTCGTCGAGCCAGCAGCCAGCCGAGCGCTCCAGAGGCTCGATCAACCGAGGCTTGATGCCGGACAGGATGAGGCCGTTTGCTCGCTCTACTTGGGCGTTTGACTGCGGGTGGGCGACGGACGCTAGGTCCAGTCGGATGCCCTGTGTTGCACAGAAACGGGCCAAGGCGCCTTTGGCAAAATTTGTGCCGTTGTCGGTGATGATGCTGTGTGGTATGCCGTACCGAATTGTGATATCGGTGATGAAGGTCACGACAGTCGGACCGTTCAGTTTCTTAATTGGCTTTACTTCCACCCACTTGGTGAACTTGTCCACTGCGACAAGTAGGTGAGTCAGACCACCTCGTGCTGTTTTGAATGGTCCCACCATGTCTAGGCCCCAAACTGCGAAAGGCCAAGCAATGGGGATGGTCTTGAGCGCGGAAGCCGGCTGGTGCGGCTTGGAGCTGAACTTCTGGCACCCTTTGCATTTTTGGACCAACTCCTTGGCCTCTTCCAAGGCATTCGGCCAAAAGAAACCGTGCCGAAAGGCTTTGGCGACGAGTGCTCTTGAAGCCGCATGGTGGCCACATTCGCCTTGATGGATGTCTTTGAGGATTGCCTGGCCTTGCTTTGGCTCTAGGCAGCGCTGGTAGACACCAGTGACGCTGCGCCTGACCAGCTCTCTGTTGATTATGGTATAGGCTGCTGCCCGGCGTTGTACTTGCCGAGCTGAGGTCTCATCAGTTGGTAGCTCTTTGTTCACTAGAAATTTGAGGATGGGCTGGGCCCATGAGGGTGCTGCTATTTCGTCGACTATCAGAACTGTGACTTGGACGAGGGCGGCTGGGCTGGGAGGCGGCGGGCTGGAGTCAACAACTGCTTGTTGGGCTGATGAAGTCCCCAGGCCGACTGGCTCGGTCCTTGGGCCGAGTTCTGGAATCTTCAAGTTCGTCATCGCAGTCCCCGGGCCGGGTTCGACTGTGGCAGCTTTGGAGTCGCCCGCCAAAGTCCCCGTTCCGACTGCCGGAGCTCTGGAGTCGGATCCGCCGTCTTCGGGAGGAGCCGGCACAAAGATGGAGTCTGATTCTGGTGAAGGCTTGACAGACGGCTTGAGGAGGCGTTGAAGGGCGATGCCAGATGGTATTGCTTGGCGGGTACAGCCGATTCATGCCAAGGCGTTTGCTTGGTCGTTGTCGTTTCTTGGCACATGGAGGAACTCGCACCCTTCGAAATACCCGCTAAGTTGCTGCACGGGGAAACGGTAGCTCGCCATGTTTGCATCTTTTGCGTTCCAATCGCCAGACGACTGCTGGACCACTAAGTCCGAGTCGCCATAACACAAGATCCGACGGATGCCAAGTTCTTTGGCAAGCCGGAGCCCGTGAATGAGCGCCTCGTACTCGGCCACGTTGTTGGAGGCGGCAAAATGGATTTGCAGTGCATATTTGAGCTTGTCGCCTTTGGGAGAGGTGAGGACGACGCCGGCTCCCAAGCCGGTGCGCATCTTGGAGCCGTCGAAGTGCATCCGCCAATGGGTGGAGTCAGGCGCTAGAGGCAGGTAGTGGGTCTCGGCCCAGTCGACGAGGAAGTCGGCCAGTGCTTGTGATTTGATAGCGATGCGGGGCTGGTAGTAGATGGTGTAAGGAGCCAGCTCTATGGCCCACTTGGCCACTCGACCAGAGGCATCACGGCTGCCGATGATCTCGGCAAGTGGAGCCGTGCAGACCACCGTGATTGGAGGTTCTTGAAAGTAAGGCTTCAATTTCTTGGCGGCAAAGTGCACGCCATAGCACATCTTCTGGTAGTGGGGGTAGTTCTGCTTGGAGGTCGACAGTACCTTGCTCAGGTAATATACTGGTCTCTGGACCGGTAGCGCCTTGCCTTCCTCCTTGCGATCTACTACAATGACTGTGCTGACTACTCGGCTGGTGGCGGCGATGTACAGGAGCATAGGTTCCTTGGGAGTTGGAGCCGCCAGGACGGGTGGAGTAGTCAGCATCTTCTTCAACTGGTGAAAAGCTTCGTCCGCCTTATGTTTCCACTTGAAAAAAGTGGTCTTCTTCATGAGCTGGTATAAGGGGAGAGTTTTCTCGCCCAGCCGACTGATGAATCGGCTGATGGACGCCAAGCAGCCGGTGAACTTCTGCACATCCAGCAGTCGGCTAGGTACCTCCATTCTCTCGATGGCCTTGATTTTACTGGGTTGCATTCTATGCCGCGTTCAGAGACCAGGAAACCTAGCAGCTGGCCGGCTGGTACTCCGAAGACACACTTCTCAGGGTTGATCTTGATCTGGAACCGTCGCAGGTTCTCAAAGGTCTCCTTGAGGTCTTCCAGCAATGTTCCTCGCTTTTCCATCTTCACCACCACGTCGTCCACGTAAACGTGGGCGTTCCTGCCGAGCTGCCTGAGGAGGCACTTCTGCATGCAATGCTGAAAGGTGGCGCCGGCATTTCTCAAGCCGAACGTCATGGTGAGGTAGCAGAATGCTCCAAACGGCGTGATGAAGGCGGTCTTCAATCTGTCAGCCGGGTTCAGCTTGATCTGGTGATATCCTGAGTACGCATCCAAGAAACTCAACAGCTCGCATCCGGCTGTGGAGTCTATCACCTGATCAATTCTTGGCAGAGCAAACGGGTCCTTGGGGCAAGCCTTGTTGAGGCTCGTGTAGTCAATACACATTCGCCATTGCTTGTTCTTCTTTAGCACCAGGACCTGATTCGCCAGCCACTCTGGGAAGAAAACTTCCATAATGAAGCCGGCTGCTAGGAGTCGGGCTATCTCTTCTCCGACAACTCTTCTCTTCTCTTCTGATAAGCGACGCAGGGGCTGCCTGACCGGCTTTGCATCAGATCGGATGTGTAACTTGTGCTCGGTGAATTCCGTCGGCACACCTGGCATGTCTTTGGGAGACCATGCGAAGATGTCCCGATTCTCACGGAGGAAATTGACGAGCTCTCCTTCCTATTTGCTGTCGAGGTTTCCACCTATGACAGCGTACCTCTCTGGGTGCTCCGGATCCAAGGGTATCTTCTTTGTCTCTTTGGCCGGCTTGAACGAACCTTCGGCTTCCAACTCCTTCAGGTCGGGCGATATCTCCGGCTGCTTGCTGGCCATCGCCACGGCTCGCTCAAGGATTCGCTTCTCAGCCGCAATCACCAGGGACTCGGCCAGCCGACTGCTCTCGGTCGCGCAGGCGGACGACTTCCGGTAGTCGCCGACCATAGTCAGAATTCCCCTGGAACTGGGCATCTTCATCTTGAGTTAGGCGTAGTGGGGGACCGCCATGAACTTGGCCAAGGCGGGCCGGCCAAGCAGCGCATGGTACGGGCTCTCAAGGTCCACCACCTCAAACCAAACAGACTCTCTTCGGAAGTGATCTTTGTCCCTAAAGAGGACGTCAATCAGGATCTTGCCGATTGGTGAATAGGAAAGCCCAGGAACAATGCCGTGGAACACAGTCCGGCTGTTCTGAAGCTGTCTCTGCTTGATTCCTAACTTCTCCATGGTGTCCTTGTACAGGATGTTGATGCTGCTGCCCCCATCTATCAGGACTCGCGAGAAACGCGCGACCCGTTTGTCCGTGGCAAAGGTGGCGTCCAGGACCAAGGCATCACTTCTGGGTGGTCAGCCCTGCTCCAGCTGATGGGCCTCTCTGACCAGTGCATGAACTCTGGCATCTCTGAGGCTACTGCGTTCACCTCTTGTCGCTGCAGCCGCCTGCTGCGTCGATCATCAGCCACACTTGTGAACACCACGTAGGCTCCATGCTCTTCAGGGTACTCGTCTTGTACTGCACCGACTGGCCTGACTGCCGACTGCTGGGGCGGAGGCGGAGGCGGCTGCCCAGCAGGCAGGGGTGGCAGGAGGCCGTCTCCCTTTGCGATCCTGGTGAGCCAGTGGCACTTCCGGGTGGTGTGATTCGACGGCTTCGCGCCGCTGTGGAACTTGCAAGGTCCATCCAAGGTCTGCTCGTAGGACAAGGCCGGCAACCAGTTCGGCTTGCTGCCTTTCTATCGCTTGGGCGGAGGCTACTCTTCTGGCTACTGGGCTTCGAGGGTCGCGACCTGCCGGCTGCTGGAAGCCGGCTGCGGGGCCTTGCGCTTGTGGTCGCCCTGCTGTTGTCGCCGGCCGGCATCTGCTGCCAGAGTTCTTGGAGCCTGAGGAGCTACCTTGCCAGTCGTGCTAATTTGAATCTCCGTCTTCATGGAGGAGTCGGCCGTAGCGTACTTGTCCGCTATGATCAACAGCTCGTCGAGGGTTTCTGGCTCGTCGCAGAGGAGCTTGTGCTTGAGGAGGGTGCCTTCTCGGCACCCGGCTATGAAGTACTCGATGGCCTGCACCTCTTGCACGCCCTCACAGGAGTTCCGGAGCTTGGCCCAACGCATGAGGTAGTCGCGAGTCGACTCATCAGGACCTTGCACGCATAGGGAGAGCTGGCGAGGCTTGGGAGGACGCTTGTACATGCTGGTGAAGTTGCGAATGAATGCTTCGGTGAAGTCAACCCAGCTTTTGATGCTGCGGGGCTTTAGGCTGTTCAGCCATGTCCGGGCCGTGCCCTAGAGCATGAGCGGAACGTACTTTACGGCGACACGCTTGTTGCCGTTTGCTATGCTGACAGCCGTGGAGTAGTCGACTAGCCAGTCTTCCGGCTTCATGGAGCCGGTATACTTGGGGGTGTCTCTTGGGAGCGTGAACCCTCTGGGAAAGGGCTCGTCCCGAATGCGGGGCCCGAAACAAGGCGGACCCAGCTCGTCTTCTTCTTCCAACGCCAGGGACCGGTGAAGTCGGTCGATCCGGTGGCGGGCGTCATTCTCTCCGACCCCCTCTCGGCGGCCAAGGCGGTCACCGAGAGTCGGATGGTCAACAGGCGGCAGGGAGACTCGCCTCTCCTTGCGGGGAGGGGGGGCGGACAGTCGTCCCATCGTTCCCCTACTCTTGGGCAGCCGTCTCGGTCGCGCTCTATGGTAATCCGAGTCCGACTGTGGCTGACAGCCGGCTCCTTGTCCTTTCTTCCTCGGGCTCCGCCAGTCGGCGTCCGAGACGTCGCACCTTGATCTCGGTGCGGGTCGTTGTTTGGCCGCTGCAGCACCTCCGTGTGGCAGCCGGCCTCGTTCTGCGCGGCGGCCGCGTCGAGGAGCCGCTGGACTCGCTCCATCATGAGGCGGCGCTCTTCGCCCTCGAAATTGTCCAGCTCATCTGCCGCTGCCTGGGCGGCTCGGATGTTCTCTCCTGGCGTGGCATACACGGGGCGGCTAGCCCCGAACAGGTTGGCGATGGCTACGCCGCGCTGCTGAACCGCGCCAAGGCGACTGGGCCCTGCCGGAGCCGGCGAGCCGCCAACAGCGCGATCCATCTCCCGCTGGTAAGCTTCTGACAAGCGTCTCATGCTGGCTAGCTTCTTCGCGCCTTCAACAAGCTGAAGGCGGCGCGCTTCTAACGTCTCTGCGTCAGCATCTTCTGGAATGGGCGCGGCTAGGTCTTGCAGCGCCGCGCCGAGTGAGTCGGGCGCCCTTCCACCAGGGAACTCATCATGACTGATGACCAGCACCTCAATGACGGTGCTCCCATCGCTCTCCGCGTGGGGGAGAGGTTCGTCGTAGACCACCACGTTGGAGGGGAAGGCGTCGACCGACGCAGTGTCGGAGTCGATCAGCATCGGGTCGGTGGAGCCTACGGACTCCAAGTCTACGGCAGGCTCGCCGAAAACATGGAGTTGATCGAGGAGGCCCGCGAGGAGGTTTTTGGGGCCACCTACGCCTGCGTCGGACGCAGGTTCGTCGGAGAGGCGGACCTCGCCGACAAGTTCGGCCAAGGAGCTAGCTGCGCAGGCGATCTCAACGCCGCGCAGCGCGTCGACGCAAACTTCATCCGGCGTGCCTGGCTGGCTGCGCTCGCCAGGGAGGAAAAGGGTTCCCGTCCAGAACAGATCTCCGGACGGCGGTGCACCATGCCCCAAGGTGGGCGCCAAATGTCGGGGGTTTGGTGCGACATATGCCAACGGATGGCTTATCATGGTGGGGGCAAGTAGAATGTTGCTGGTGCCTGGAAATGGGATGAGGCAAAGACATGCACGCCGGCGAATCTTACCCAGCTTCGGGGCTCTCCGGGGAGATAATACCCCTACTGCTGCTCTGCGGGGTCTCCGCATGATCACTATCGTCAAGGGTTTACACGGTTGCTCCTTGAGCTGTGTATGGTGGTAGGAGAGGGCAAGGCTAGCTCTCTCCCTCTATCTGGTGAGGTATAGAACTACTAGGATCCAACCCTTTGCATGGGTGCCCTGGGGGGTTTATATAGGCCTACCCCCCAGGGGTACAATGGTAATGTGACTGGGCGCGGGCCCAGCCATCAGTGTCTCCGACCTCCGACTTCTCCGCCGGCTGCTGGGGCGCGCCGACTGGTCTGGTACGGAGCCGACAGGCCGCGTCTGCCGTGGGCGGGTCTTGCCGGCAGCTGATTACTGTAGCTGTGCTCCTGATGATGCAATCTTGGTCATGGGGTCGTGGCAACAGCCACGCCGCCTGGCGGGTGATCACTGTGGCCACTCCCCGTCTCTTCTTGATTAATGGCGCGTGGGCCCGGGGGAGGGCTCGGCCGACTCCCCCAGGCCGACTCCCGTTGGGTCTGACTGGCGGTGCCCCCGCCGTCTCCCGAGGTCTCGCTGGCTGGTGGGCCCTGCTGCCTCCAGGCCGTACAGACAAGCCGTCGTGGCTGCAGGACCAGGTACAGTGGTGCTGATGTCAGGGCCGGCTGGGCAACAGTGCCTTGCCGCGGGGAGATCTTCCCAGGTACGGCGCGCTGTAGCCATGCCTGCCCTTGGTAAGGGGCGGGGAGTGGGCTTCATTGTAGCCACGCCCCTGCCCCGTCCCCCTTGATGAGGTCATGGTTTGCTGGAGTCGCCAGCCGACTCCCAAAGCCGGCTTCTCTGGAAGTTGTCCCTGGGACTCGGCCGTGAGCGGGCAGTCGGCCGCCTTGCCGTAGACTCCCCAGGAGGCGGCTCTTCGCTCTGTGGTCTTGAGGGGCGCAGCCTGCCCCGATGTCTTGAAAGGTCATGGGGCTTGGGTTGGCCACCCGTGGCCCATTACTCCGACACCGGCCTAGTCATGTAACTTGTATAGTAAGATAGAAAGAGAGAGGCCGAACCGAATACGTTTATAAACCGGCTTCGGGACTCTGTAGCCCGGCGGACGTCAACCTATGTATATAAAGGGACGACCCGGCCGTGTTTTAGGGATAGATAACAACAACTCGAAAGCCAGACAAAGCGGATTCGCTCCCTGGCCTTCGAAACCCTAGCAATACCAATCACAACTAGACGTAGGCTTTTACCTTTATCGAAGGGGCCGAACTAGTATAAACTCCCGTGTCCCCTTGTCCGGTTTAACCCCTTTAAGCTAACCCGTTACAATGGCTCCACAACTAAGTCCTTTCACGAGGACATCTGCCGTGACAAATCCACGACACTATGGTAAGAATTAATGATGTTCTTATTGTTGCAAATAGGAATTATGTGCCCGTAGATTTTATTGTTCTTGACATAGATTGCAATCCTTCATGTCCTATTATTCTTGGTAGACCTTTCCTTAGAACGATTGGTGCAATTATTAATATGAAGGAAGGAAATATTAGATTCCAATTTCCATTAAGGAAAGGCATGGAACACTTTCCTAGAAATAAAATTAAATTACCTTATGAATCTGTTATGAGAGCCACTTATGGATTGCCTGCCAAAGATGGCAATACCTAGATCTATTCTTGCTTGTTATGCCTAGCTAGGGGCGTTAAACGATAGCGCTTGTTGGGAGGCAACTCAATTTTATTTTTATTCCTTAATTTTTGATCCTGTTTAGTAATAAATAATTTATGTAGCCTATGTTTTGGTTGTGTTTTTTGTGTTTAATTAGTGTTTGTGCCAAGTAGAACCGTTGGAAAGACTTGGGGAAAGTCTTGTTGAACTTGCTGTAAAAAACAGAAACTTTAGCGCTCATGAGAACTGCTGTCATTTTTATTTGGAAAGTGATATTTAGTTAATTCTTTTTGAGATGATTAATAGATAAATTCCTCACGTCCATAAATTTATTTTATAATTAGTGGGGTTCCAGATCTTGCGCTAGCTACAGATTACTGCAGACTGTTCTGTTTTTGACAGATTCTGTTTTTCGTGTGTTGTTTGCTTATTTTGATGAATCTATGGCTAGTAAAATAGTTTATAAACCATAGAGAAGTTTGAATACAGTAGGTATAACACCAATATAAATAAAGAATGATTTCATTACAGTACCTTGAAGTGGTCTTTTGTTTTCTTTCACTAACGGAGCTCACGAGATTTTCTACTTTAAGTTTTGTGTTGTGAAGTTTTCAAGTTTTGGGTAAAGATTTGATGGATTATGGAACAAGGAGTGGCAAGAGACTAAGCTTGGGGATGCCCATGGCACCCCCAAGATAATCTAAGGACACCTAAAATCCAAAGCTTGGGGATGCCCCGGAAGGCATCCCCTCTTTCGTCTACTTCTATCGGTAACTTTACTTGGAGCTATATTTTTATTTACCACATGATATGTGTTTTGCTTGGAGCGTCTTGTATGATTTGAGTCTTTGCTTGTTATTTTACCACAATAATCTTTGCTGTACACACCTTTTGAGAGAGCCATATATGATTTGGAATTTGTTAGAATACTCTATGTGCTTCGCTTATATCTTTTGAGTTATATAATTTTGCTCTAGTGCTTCACTTATATCTTTTGGAGCACGGTGGTGGATTTGTTTTATAGAAACTATTGATCCCTCATGATTCACTTAGATTATTTTGAGAGTCTTAATAGCATGGTAATTTGCTTAAAATCCTAATATGCTTGGTATGCAAGATTAATAATAAAACTCTCTTATGAGTGTGTTGAATACTATGATAAGTTTGATACTTGATAATTGTTTTGAGATATGGAGATGGTGATATTAAAGTCATGCTAGTTGAGTAGTTGTGAATTTGAGAAACACTTGTGTTGAAGCTTGTGATTCCCGTAGCATGCACGTATGGTGAACCGTTATGTGATGAAGTCGAAGCATGATTTATTTATTGATTGTCCTTCTTATGAGTGGCGGTCGGGGACGAGCGATGGTCTTTTCCTACCAATCTATCCCCCTAGGAGCATGCACGTAATACTTTGCTTTGATAACTTGTAGATTTTTGCAATAAATATATGAGTTCTTTATGACTAATGTTGAGTCCATGGATTATACGCACTCTCACCCTTCCACCTTTGCTAGCCTCTCTAATACCGCGCACCTTTCGCCGGTATCATACACCCACCATATACCTTCCTCAAAACAACCACCATACCTATCTATTATGGCATTTCCATAGCCATTCCGAGATATATTGCCATGCAACTTTCCACCGTTCCGTTTATGATACACTCCATCATTTTCATATTGCTTAGCATGATCATGTAGTTGACATAGTATTTGTGGCAAAGCCACCGTTCATAATTATTTCATACTTTTCACTCATGCATCATTGCATATCCCGGTACACTGCCGGAGGCATTCATATAGAGTCATATTTTGTTCTAAGTATTGAGTTGTAATTGTTGAGTTGTAAGAAAAATATAAGTGTGATCATCATCATTATTAGAGCATTGTCCCAGTGAGGAAAGGATGATGGAGACTATGATTCCCCCACAAGTCGGGATGAGATTCTGGACGAAAAAAAAGAGAAAGAAAAGAGGTCATAAAAAAAGAGAAAAGGCCCAAATAAAAAAAAGAAAAAAATGAGAGAAAAAGAGAGAAGGGACAATGTTACTATCCTTTTACCACACTTGTGCTTCAAAGTAGCACCATGATCTTCATAGTAGAGAGTCTCTCATGTTATCACTTTCATATACTAGTGGGAATTTTACATTATGGAACTTGGCTTGTATATTCCAATGATGGGCTTTCTCAAAATTCCCTACGTCTTCATGGGCAAGCAAGTTGGATGCACACCCACTTAGTTTCTTTTTGAGCTTTCATATACTTATAGATCTAGTGCATCCGTTGCATGGCAATCCCTTCTCACTCACATTGATATCTATTGATGGGCACCTCCATAGCCCGTTGATACGCCTAGTTGATGTGAGACTATCTTCTCCTTTTTGTCTTCTCCACAACCACCACTCCATTCCACCATAGTGCTATATCCATGGCTCACGCTCATGTATTGCGTGAAGATTGAATTTTTTTGAGAATGTCAAAAGTATGAAACAATTGCTTGGCTTGTCATCGGGGTTGTGCATGATTTAAATATTTTGTGTGGTGAATATAGAGCATAGCCAGACTATATGATTTTGTAGGGATAACTTTCTTTAGCCATGTTATTTTGAGAAGACATAATTGCTTTGTTAGTATGCTTGAAGTATTATCATTTTTATGTCAATATGAAATTTTGTCTTGAATCTTTCGGATCTGAATATTCATACCACAATTAAGAAGAATTACATTAAAATTATGCCAACTAGCACTCCGCATCAAAAATTCTGTTTTTATCATTTACCTACTCAAGGACGAGCAGGAATTAAGCTTGGGGATGCTTGATACGTCTCCAACGTATCTATAATTTTTGATTGCTCCATGCTATATTATCTACTGTTTTGGACATTATTGGGCTTTATTATCCACTTTTATATTATTTTTGGGACTAACCTATTAACCAGAGGCCCAGCCCAGAATTGCTGTTTTTTTACCTGTTTTAGGGTTTCAAAGAAAAGGAATATCAAACGGAGTCCAAACGGAATGAAACCTTCGGGAACGTGATTTTCTCATCGAATACAACTTAGGTGACTTGGACCCTACGTCAAGACACGTAACAGGAGGCCACGAGGTAGGGGGTGCGCCTACCCCCCAGCACGCCCTCCACCCTCATGGGCCCCCTCTTGCTCCACCGATGTACTTCTTCCTCCTATATATACCCACGTACCCCCAAATGATCAGATACGGAGCCAAAACCCTAATTCCACCGCCGCAACTTTCTGTATCCATGAGATCCCATCTTGGGGCCTGTTCCGGAGCTCCGCCGGAGGGGGCATCGATCACGGAAGGCTTCTACATCAACACCATAGCCTCTCTGATGAAGTGTGAGTAGTTTACCTCAGACCTATGGGTCCATAGTTAGTAGCTAGATGGCTTCTTCTCTCTTTTTGGATCTCAATACAATGTTCTCCCCCGCTCTTGTGGAGATCTATTCGATGTAATCTTCTTTTTGCGGTGTGTTTGTTGAGACCGATGAATTGTGGGTTTATGATCAAGTCTATCTATGAATAATATTTGAATCTTCTCTGAATTCTTTTATGTATGATTGGTTATATTTGCAAGTCTCTTCGAATTATCAGTTTGGTTTGGCCTACTAGATTGATCTTTCTTGCAATGGGAGAAGTGCTTAGCTTTGGGTTCAATCTTGCGGTGTCCTTTCCCGGTGACAGTAAGGGCAGCAAGGCACGTATTGTATTGTTGCCATCGAGGATAACAAGATGGGGTTCTCTTCATATTGCATGAGTCTATCCCCCTACATCATGTCATCTTGCTTAAGGTGTTACTCTGTTTTTAACTTAATACTCTAGATGCATGCTGGATAGCGGTCGATGAGTGGAGTAATAGTAGTAGATGCAGGCAGGAGTCGGTCTACTTGTCTCGGACGTGATGCCTATATACACGATCATACCTAGATATTCTCATAACTATGCTCAATTCTGTCAATTGCTCAACAGTAATTTGTTCACCCACCGTAGAATACTTATGCTCTCGAGAGAGGACACTAGTGAAACTTATGGCCCCTAGGTCTATCTTTATCATATCAATCTCCTACTACTTAGTTATTTACTTTGCTATTTACTCTGCCTTTATTTTACTTTGCATCTTTATCATAAAAATACCAAAAGTATTATCTTATCATATCTATCAGATCTCACTCTCGTAAGTGGCCCTATAGGGATTTACAACCCCTATTTGTGTTGGTTGCGAGGATTTATTTGTTTTGTGCAGGTGCGAGGGACTCGCGCATAGCCTCCCACTGGATTGATACCTTGGTTCTCAAAAACTAAGGGAAATACTTACGCTACTTTGCTGCATCATCCCTTCCTCTTCGGGGAAAACCAATGCAATGCTAAAAGAGGTAGCAATAGGTATCGCGACATAGCAATAGAGCGTGCAACTAGCAAGCAAAGATAGAAGTGATTTCGAGGGTATGGTCATCTTGCCTGAGATCCCACAAGGAAGAAGAATGAGTCCATGAAGAAGACAAAGAGACGTAGTCAAGCGGATCCTCACAACTCCAGAATGAAACCGAAGCTAACGAGAGAAGCAACCCGGAAAGAAGCAAGCAACATAGTAAACAGCCATCACATAAACATGGCATGATGCACAACCAAGTATGATGCATGTCCGGTTTAAATATGCATGGCATGGCAAAAAGCATAGACAAAGCTACAAGTTAAGTGGAGCTCAATATGCAATGAGTTGCATACTGACGAAACACCACATTTAATTATTTAGTTCTCTCCAGTTTAAGTACTCAACAATATTAAATGTTGGTTAGCATGGCAAGAGGTGAAGCATATGAAAACTACCTATCTAGGCAAGTTTAAATGAGGCCGGAACAACAAGCAACAAGTCCGGAAAAATCCTCATGAGCATATATTAGATTTGGTACTGTTCTTCCCTAAAGCATATTTTAGAGTTGTTAAACATGCAAGAAGATGCCACCATGTTAAACTAGGCATTTTTCTACCCCATTTACATATATAATTTATTTAAAACCGACCTACGATTTATTAGATATGAATTAAATCATTTTAGCATGTAATTAGAGCAAATTTTAGACAAACAACATTTTAAACATCCATGAAAGTGGCATATTATGAAACTAGATGAAGTTCTAGTCATATTTCATTTAAAGTTTGTTTTAATATGATGCACCGTTTGTGAGTTATTATATGCATGTTGTGCAAGGGGTTTTCTGTAAAATTGCAAACCCCTGGTTAAAATAGGAAAAAGTTCTATGAAAAAACACACGATACGGGCCGGATCTGGTTGGCCCATCAGGAACAGGTGCTGGGGAAGGCATCTCACCCAGCGGGCCTGGCCCAGTTGATGGAGGCAGGCCAAGCCTTGGCGAGGCAAGAGGAGGCCCTGTGTGGCGACGTGGTTCTCTTCCACGCGGGCAGAGGAACAGGTCAACGCGGCCTGGTCTCGTTCACGAAGCAGGGGTTGCACATGTCGATGGTTGCGGCCGGGCTTGGCGACACAAACAGCGGATCCGGCGGGCGACGCGGCAGGGAGGTCGAAGACGGTGGGCAGCGTCGGATCTAGACGTGGGGGTTCAGATCGGGGCAGCGGTGGACGGATCCAGCGAACGAAGCAGAGCTCCATGCTTCGGGCACCATGGACAAGCTCCATGCATCGCTCCTGTTAGCAGAGAGAGGGCTGGAGAGATTAGAGAGCAAGGAAAAAGAGAGATGGGAGGAAGAAGGAGAAGGGCACGAGGCACTGGCCTGGACTCATCCCCGGCGATGGTGGCGGCAGATGGCTCCATCCAGTGGGCGGCGGCGAGCGCTCCCGATCCCATCGGGATCGAGTGAGAGGGTGCGGGAGGTGGGAGGAGCGGGACGGCTCGGTCGCCTGCAGGGTGGCATCGGGCCAAATTTGGCCCGCGACGGGCTCGCGATGGGCTTCGGCGGGCCCTGCACAGTGGGAGGCACGGGGAGGACGCGCGGAGGTGACGTGGAGGCACCCGATAGGCCGGGGTGACTCCTCAGATGGCGGCGTGGCCAAGCAGACGGTGCCAAGTGGCGGGACGACAGCTGGGGAGGAGCTAGCCGCGACAAGTGGTGGCGGCGGAGCGGGCAGGTGCGGAAAATGAGGATGATTGGTGGCTGGAGGTAGGTGGAGGGGCTAGGCTGCCCAAAAATGGCAGGAGGGGTCTATATATAGGGAAGGTTTAGGGTTAGGGGGGATTAGGAGGGGTTTTCTTCCGTTTTCGGGCATCGGATCTCGATCCGACGGTCCGAAGCGGAGGGGATAAGTAGATGGACTAGGTGGGCTGTGTAGAAGGCCTCGGGCTGAGAGGAGAGAAAATAGAGAGAAAGGGAGACCCGACGACTGTTTCCGGAGATCGAAAACGTCCGTCAAAAAGACCAGCTATACTGCCGCTATAGTTATTCATTGGGGCGTCAAACGGACTCCGAATGCGATGAAACTTGGCAGGCGGCCAACTGACAACACAACAACACCACATGCCAACTTTCAAACCATTCCGAGAACATTTTTCCGGCCACTTATAAAACACTATTTCGGACATGCCGCGGGCGCGTGCAAGTGTGTTTGGGCTCAGAACGGACACAGAAGCAACTGGGAGACCGGGACAGATGCATGTTTTGAAAACATGATGATGCAATGCACATGATGACATGGCAAGAAGCAACACGCGAGCAAATTACATAGCAATGATGGCGAACAACTGGGAGACACCTGGCGCAACGGTCTCGGGGCGTCACAACAACGCCCCAAGACCGGAGCTTCAGATGCCTTCCATCATTTCTGGGTTTTCGTTGTGTGACTTGTTTGGTTCGTTGCATTCATCATTGCATCATGTGCATTGCATCATGCCATCATGTCTTTAATATTTCCAACTCACTTAAATAAATTACATGGATTTCTGATCCATTTAAATCGAGGGAGTTCACATGGTGAAGTTCTCATTATAACATATAAAAGTCTCCTACTATTATTAGGGAGCTATATTCAAAAATTCCATTGTTTTGGAATCACCCATGAACCCACTTGCATATTAAATCCCTTGGCCTTTTCCTTCTTCAAGTTTTGACTCTCTAGCCTTGCCAATATTTCTTTTACCACTTTCCGGAGCTCTACCAAAATTCCGAACATTTTTGGACCTTCCCAAACCTCACTTCCTATTCAAATCATTTGAATTTAAATCAAATGAGTTTGAATTTAATCTTTCAATCTTGGCCATTTCTATTTTCTCGGAACGAGCACATTCTTGTGAGTCCGTGAAAATTATCCCCATGCCCAGATTCCACCACTACCTTCTCTTTCTTTTCTTTCTCCTTTTCTGTTTTGTTTTAAATGAGAAAAATAGAGATAGAGAGAGGCGGCCTGCACAGCTGGCCACTTAGGCATCCTAGCAGTCCGGCCCATCCACTTCCAGCCGGCCCACTCCCTCTCGAACCCTAGCACCAGGGGAGGCCTCCCGCTCGATCCATTCCTCCCTCCTGTGCGTGTGCCGTCAGAGAGAGACAGGGATAGAGCAGCGTTTGCACCTTGCCCGACCCTACACCACGTCGCCGCCCCGCCTCTAGATCCAGCATCCTGCTACCTCCTCCACCTCGATCCGGTGCCGCCAGAGGCTACCCGCGTCGCCCAGGCGCCCGCAGCTCCTCCTCCACGCGCCTCCTTCCTCCTGCGTTGGCTTCACCCTCCTCGACTCCAGGCGCTGCTGGCGACCTCGACCTCAAGAGGCCGCAACTCCTCCGCCCGCCTCCTGTTGTCTCTCTCCTTCCCTCTCTCTTTTTTCTCCTATGATTTTTCTCTCTCTAGGTGCTCAACCACCACGCCACCGGCCTGCTACCTCACCTCCCTGTGCCGGTGACTTCCGCCTCCAGTCATTGCCGGCGAGCAAGCCGCAGCCCGAGCGCTCCTCGCCACGTAGGCATCCCCATCTCGAACCCTCCTCGTCGCTTGCATCTTCTTCGGTAGCGTCGCCGCGCCCGCACGCCTCTAGTGAAGCTTCGAAGGCCCTGTCGTCGTCCTATTCAACTCGCACCATCGGGGACCGGATCCCCTCGTCAGATCCGGTGGATCCCCGTTGTTTCCCGTGCCTGCAGGTCCCATCTCGCCGAACCCCCCATCAGCAGCGCCGCCTCGCCTTGCTGCCATGTCCTGCCGCTGCCGCTGCTTTCCCTGCTTCACACGCCGTCAAACTCGAAGGCCGTCCCCGGAGAACTTACCTACGGCAAGTTCGTTTGCCCACGTTGTGTGTTTTCTGCTGCCAAGTACCATGACTACAGCCGGTGTGCATTTTTGTCAAGTCCGACTACGACAAAGGACTACACGACGAGACGCCAAGTACCAGTACACCCGGAGACCTCGGACCCATCAAGTCCAACAACGATTGTGCATAACTACCGTCACCCCCGGGAACATCAGATGCGTCAAGTTCCTTTTTCAAAAGTGTACCACTACCGCCGTCTTCGGAATCGCTAAGAACGACAAGTACCTTGATGCCTGATGCATAGAACAACTACCGTCGCTGACGACCTGAGTACCACTACTGTCGACCCTCGAAGACCCCGTGGACGTCAAGTACCATGTCGCGACCCCGAACATCTACAGACGCGTACGACTACCGTTGCCCGAAGAACCGCGAGTCACAAGCGCTATGAACAACTACCGTCGCCGTGGATCCGACAAGTTCACGAGTACGACTAATTCCCACGACTACTGTCGTGGACATTGGTTCCATCAAGTTCGACGACAACATGGGTACAACTACCGCCGCCGTGATTTTCGACAAGACGTCGTGTACCTCTACATCCACTATCATCCCGTTGATCACCGATGACTGATAGTACCACTACTTCCCTCGACGACCCGTGAACGCCTCCTTCCTCTACGAATTCGTTCCGCCCGAAACGCACGCTTCGAAGGTATAACCCCGAGACGACCGTCCAAGAACGTTTGCATGTGTTGTATGAGATGCACCCATTGTCTGCACCGTGTCTGAGTTGTCACTTGCTCAGTCCTCCTCTTTTGCCGCTAACCTGTGGGGACCCGGTATCTGGGAGCACCCCACCATCCTTGCATGACACAGCCCCAGCACTTTTCCTTTTGCACCGGCATCTCAATCGAGTTACCAGAACCGGAATGTTGCTGTGGCATCATTTTCAGATTCGTTGCCGTGGCACCCTTTTCGTTTCCGCCACGATGACAAATGCTTCATATCATACTCTTGTCAACTTTTCAAATTGCATAAAACTTGCAAGTGTCATCCGCATCATGATAACAACATCAAGAGTGTTTAAATTGTTGTTTGCATTAATTTTCTAAATGTATATGGGGTTTTACCGGAATTGTTGTTTGGCATTCCGGCCTCATTTAAACTTGCCTAAATAGATAATTTTTCTTATGCTTCGTCTCTTGCCATGTTTAACAACATTTAATATTGCTAGGTTCCTAAACGAGAGAGAACTAAATAATTGGTGTGGTGTTTCGTCAATATGCAACTCATTGCATATTGAGCTCCACTTAATTTGTAGTATTGTTTGTGCACTTTGCCATGCCATGCCTCTTTAAACCGGACATGCATCATACTTGGTTGTGCATCATGGCATGATTATGTGATGGTTGTTTACTTTGTTGCTTGCTTCTTTCCGGGTTGCCTCTCTCGTTAGCTTCGGTTCCGTTTCGGAGTTGTGAGGATCCGTTCGGCTACGTCGGTTTGTCTTCTTCATGGACTCTTTATTCTTCCTTGCGGGATCTCAGGCAAGATGACCATACCCTCGAAATCACTTGTATCTTTGCTTTCTAGTTGCTCGCTCTTTTGCTATGCCGCGATACCTACCATTTTCTATATCATGCCTCCCATATTGCCATGTCAAGCCTCCCATTTGCTCTAACCCACCTTTCCTAGCAAACCGTTGTTTGGCTAAGTTATCGCTTTTGCTCAGCCCCTCTTATAGTGTTGCTAGTTGCAGGTGAAGATGGAGTTTGTTCCTTGTTGGAACATGATAATTGTTGGGATATCATTACTATTATATCTTGTTTACATTAATGCACCTATATACTTGGTAAAGGGTGGAAGGATCGGCCTTATGCCAGGTGTTTTGTTCCACTCTTGCCGCCCTAGTTTCCATCATACCGGTGTTATGTCCTTGATTTTGCATTCCTTACGCGGTTGGGTTATAATGGGATCCCCTTGACAATTCGCCCTGAATAAAACTCCTCCAGCAAGGCCCAACCTTGGTTTTACCATTTGCCACCTAAGCCTTTCTCCCTTGGGTTCTGCAAAGTCAAGGGTCATCTTTATTTTAAACCCCCGGGCCAGTGCTCCTCTGAGTGTTGGTCCAAACTAGAGCACCGTGCAGGGCCATCCCTTGGCAACTTGGGTTACGTCGGCTCCTGTACGCTTGGCTTATCCGGTGTGCCCTGAGAACGAGATATGTGCAGCTCCTATCGGGATTTGTCGGCACAACGGGTGGTCTTGCTGGTCTTGTTTTACCATAGTCGAAATGTCTTGTAACCAGGATTCCGAGTCTGATCGGGTCTTCCTGGGAGAAGGAATATCCTTCGTTGACCGTGAGATCTTGTGATGGGCTAAGTTGGGACACCCCTGCAGGGTTTTGAACTTTCGAAAGCCATGCCCGCGGTTATGGGAAGATGGGAATTTCTTAATATCTGGTTGTAGAGAACTTGACACTTAACTTAATTAAAATGTATCAACCGCGTGTGTAGCCATGATGGTCTCTTTTCCGTGGAGTCCGAGAAGAGAACACGGTCTCGTGTTATCCTTGAACGTAAGTAGTTTCAGGATCACTTCTTGATCACTTCTAGTTTCACGACCGTTGCTTTGCTTCTCTTCACGCTCTTATTTGCGTAAGTTAGCCACCATACATGCTAGTGCTTGCTGCAGATCCACCTCACTACCTTTTCCTACCCATAACCTTAAATAGTCTTGATCGCGAGGGTGTGAGATTGCTGAGTCCCCGTGACTCTCAGATACTTCCAAAACCAGCTTGCAGGTGCCGATGATACCAGTGCAGATGCCGCAACTGAGCTCAAGTGGGAGATCGATGAAGATCTTGTTCGTTGTTTTGTTTTGTTTCTGTCGATCAGTAGTGGAGCCCAGTCGGGGCGATCGGGGATCTTTTGCATTAGGGGTTGTCTTTCTTTATTCGGTTCCGTAGTCGGACCTTGATTGTATCTGGATGATGTAATGTTATACTTATGTATTGTGTGAAGTGGCGATTGTAAGCCAACTCTTTATCCCTTTCTTATTCAGTACATGGGATGTGTAAAGATTACCCCTCTTGCGACATGCCTACTATGCAGTTATGCCTCTAAGTCGTGCTCTGACACGTGGGAGATATAGCCGCATCGTGGGTGTCGGTGTCAAAACCGACGGATCTCGGGTAGGGGGTCCCGAACTGTGCGTCTAAGGCGGATGGTAACAGGAGGCAGGGGACGCGATGTTTTACCCAGGTTCGGGCCCTCTTGATGGAGGTAAAACCCCGCGTTTTGCTTGATTATTCTTGATAATATGAGTAGTACAAGAGTTGATCTACCACGAGATCAGAGAGGCTAAACCCTAGAAGCTAGCCTATGGTATGATTGTATGTTGTCCTACGGACTAAAACCCTCCGGTTTATATAGACACCGGAGGGGGCTAAGGTTACACAAGGTCGGTTACAAAGGAGGAGATATACATATCCATATCGCCTAGCTTGCCTTCCATGCCAAGTAGAGTCCCATCTGGACACGGGACGAAGTCTTCAATCTTGTATATTCATAGTCCAATAGTCCGGCCAAAGGATATAGTCTGGCTGTCCGGAGGCCCCCTAATCCAGGACTCCCTCAGTAGCCCCCGAATCAGGCTTCAATGACAATGAGTCCGGCATGCAGTGTTGTCTTCGGCACTGCAAGGCGGGTTCTTCTCCAAATTTCGAACGTTTGTTAAGCAGTGTCCGATCCCATAAATGTTGAACCTCTTGGCTTCTGCGCCCAATAAGGGCTATCTTCCACGCGTCGAATGAATGCGAGGCGCTAGGGCGTTTTTACATTCGCCCCCCTAGCCAGATAAATAAATTGTTTATTAAAGGGATGGGGATTCTTAGATCCAATCCATACCATCCTCCCCCAGCGAGAATCCATCGGAGCGTGCTTCAGAAAGTTCCACTCTAGCATGGCTGACCTCCGCAGCTCCTCCTCCCGCCCTCGTAGCCCTAAGCCCGGTGATTGGGAGAGGTGTTCAGTCTCACACAGTCGATTAGTCGAACTGCAGACTAAGGGATTTCTCCCTACGGTGTATATGGTGCCCATCCGAGCCAGGCTCGCCACCTACAATGGCGGGGAGCAAGCAGAGAGCTTCCCCAGCCCCTCTACGGGGGAGCGGGTATGCCTTGTCCCTTATTTATTGAGGGGACTTGGATTTCCGATTCATCCATTCCTCCGCGGGCTCCTGGAGTTTTACGGCCTCCAACTGCATAATTTCACCCCTGCTTCCATTTTACACATCGCCGGCTATGTTGCCCTTTGCGAGTTATTCCTGGGCTGCGAGGCTCATTTCGAGCTATGGAAAAGGTTATTTTGCCTCATCCCTCGCACACAGAAGGGGTCACTTTATCAAGTGGGCGGAGCCGAAACATGGCGCATCACCAAAACCGGATACCTGTCCGGTACTCCGAAGAAGACATCCAAAGACTAGCCTTCGGAATGGTTTTATATGGAGGACGTCCCCCTTCCGGACCCTGTTCGGCGGGGTCTTCCTGAGTTCAGCAATGCTCCTCTGAAGAAACGCCGAAGTTGGTGCCCACGGAGCCCCCAGGAGGAAGACAACGGAGAAATCCTTTACCTGATGAACCGGATTAAAGCATTGGCTCAATCAGGATTGACAGTAATCGAGGTTATGTCAATATGCATAATGCGGGGAGTGCAACCACTTCAATATCAAGGGCACCCCTTGTGGTGTTTTAACGGGGAAGATGACGCCACCCATTACGGGCGTAAAGGTCCGGAAAACGCTGCCGCTTTAGCAAAAATCCTGTCCGAATTGTTCAAGGGAGAGGAAGAGGAGTTCATCCGCATCAAGCCACGGGATGGATTCTCCATGTAAAACCCTCCAAGCTGGGTGAGTTATATCTCCTTACTCCTGTTCTTCCCGCATTCTTTGTCGTAGGTACTCACCTTGCCATTTTGCGGCAGGAACTGCGAAAAGCCATAAGGGAGGTCAGCAGCCCATCTCCATAACCAGAGGACCCCGACCGGGCTCTCGATGCCAGACTCGAAGAAGATCCGGACATATTCATGGAGCTGATAGACCGGCAGTTCTATCAATTAAGCTGTGATGACGCCATGGTGGCCATTACGGCCGACTATCCCGGACTGCTTCCTGTGTCGCACGTAAGAAAAAACAAAAAATCCCAACTCCAAAAACTAGGATCCCCTTTTAGACACTTTGCCTACCATATACATATGGTGTTTTTACAGGGGAGGCATCCGGGACGCCATGCCAAACCCACAACAACTCACCAACAAGAGGCACCGAGGCCGGGCAGGCCAAAAAGGAAGGCGGTCAGGACGGAGACGCCGTCACAAAGGTATGACAGAAACCCTGCTCCGTGGTTGTCATCTTTCTTGAAATGTAATGACGTCCATGTTTCTTTAACAGAAAAAACGCTCGCCGGAATATGCCTGGTGAGGCTGCCGATCATGCTTCCACCAGTCGGGCTCCAGGACCGGACATAGAGGCGGAAGTCGACATGGGGCGGATGCCGGATAGTCCCCCTACAAAGGATGCAGATAGGCTATCCGCTACACATTCAGAAGTGGAGAGTGCCATGAATCATAGGCGTCGCCGGGCCGTACTCCGCGACGCTTGCTTCTCACCAGAGGCATTTGATGCCTTCAATTCTGGAGAGGCATACCTCCGTGCTGCTCAAAATGGTCTAGCCAGAGCCACATACCAGTATGTAAAGGATGTATGGGTAAGAAAATCTGACGCTTATATGTATCAGTAGCCCCTGAGACTTAAAACAGTTAGCAGAACTGATTTAAGGATCATCTTATTGTGCAGGTTCTTACAGAGAAGAATAGTCGACTGTCATAGGAGCTGGAGGAATGCAAGACCCAACTTCGGGCCGCTGTTGCCACATTGAAGGAACCTAAAAATTCCCTAGCTGGTGACATTTCTTTCAAAGAATGATAGGTACCATATAGCGTGCGGCATGGCTGCAGATCTAATAATAGATGTTGCAGATGAATCCGGAGAGAATCCGGAGGAGCAGCACACCGTACGACAGCTAAAGGCTGGCGAACGCGTGCTGACTGAGGTCAGGCGGGAGAAAAACAATCTCCAAGACGCGAATACCAAGCTGAGCATGGAAATGAAAGATGTTCGAGCCCAGCTTGCGGACTCCGAAAAGGAGAATAAGCGGTTTCGACGCAGCATATTTAGTAAGTTCTTGAACAAACCCTTAATAAAGGGGACGGCGGAGAAGCCCGCTAACAGAGTTATGTCTGCAGGTATGCTGACGGGTCGTCCCATGGAGGAGATGCCCGGGTCTGCGGGTGATCTTCTATCCGCGCTCTCACAACTGCATGAACAAGTTCGGCAGGTGATGCAAGGTATTGCCCAGGCCTTGTGGCCATCCGTCTCCCTGCCAGAAGGCGTTGGAGAGCTTGTGGAGAAGCTCAAGGGAGCGCGGCGGCGCTTCTGATTATGGAAGATATCTGCCTTCCGTCAAGGTGCCAGGGAAGCCCGGGCTATGGTGAAGACGCGGTATACCAAGGCTGACCCAAATCACATGGCCGAGGTCGGACCCGTGGGGCCCGACGGGAAAGAGATGCCCGTTAGCTTAGTCTATGGGCAAGTAGAATTAGCCGCAAAGTATTCCCAATAGGATTGTAGGCTAGACCGCCTGTTGGATGATATAGAAGAGGAATTTAGTCAGTCTACATGACTATGTAATTAAAGTGACATGTATAATGCCTTCTAGCCAGATTGTAGATCATTTGTCATGGCGGACCTTTTCGCTTCAACCTCGGGATCCGATAGTCTGGAGTGTATCCGAATACCCGCTCAGTTATATAAGAATCGGGGTATGCGTGGAGACCAGGCGTAGGGGTCATTAGTGCTTGAACTAAGGATGGCAATGGGTCGGGTTTGGATCGGGTTGAACAATATCAAATTCATCTCCATATCCATGAAGATAGTCTTTGCCCGCCCATGAAAAAATCCATGGGTGAAAAATTGTTTCCATGTCCAAATCCGATGGATATCCATATCCACTGGATATCCATTGGGTCCTCTCGAGACATATAAATAAGACTTAACACAATATTAACATAAACTCTTCCATTCTTCACCTCATGGCAGGCTAGGCTTCACTTATGGTAAATCAACATCGAGTAACAACCTAAGATCATTTAGTATTTTTCTAATAGATGAGAATGACGAGTCATTTAAGAAGGATATAAAATAAGGGAAGGAGTGTTGGAGTATGTTATAGAGGGGATTGATTGTCAAGTTATAAAAGTTATGATGGGGATTGTGTAATTTCTTATGCATGTTTTAGATAAAAAAGTGTAAAATTGCCGTGGGACATGTGAACGTGGGGCAGGGATGGCAGATTTTTTCCCATTAAGTCATACTATCAGGTCGGGTTTGGATATATCCATGGGTACAAGATTATATCCATGCCCTAACCACGAACAATCGGGTCGGGTTTGGGCGCCGCCCATGGACACAAAAGCATATCCAAACCCTATCCATTCGGGTCGGATATGCATGGATATCCATGTCCATGGATAAAATTGCCATCCTTAGCTTGAACAGACAAGTGCCCAACTAGTTATGTTATATTACATGGGTAGTAAGAAACATCTTCCAGGGAGAATAGTTCTGTTAAGGGTCCCTTTCCCTGGGTACGCATGCCCTAAAGTGCATGTCCGGACTGCGAGAGGAAACGCAGGAAAAAACATCTGGGGGCACATATGGAAAATAAATAAATAAAAATCATCTTTTGTTCGCCGACCGAATATTCCCTTAAGAACGCTAGCTTTCCGCTTCACCCAGTCTGAGGTACACATCTGGCTGACCCGGCAGTAACAATCACAGAGGTGCTCCCCTTATGCCCTAGCCGAATTAACGGGAACGTAGGGCATAAATACAAGAGCCAGGCAACCCAGCTTGGCCAAAACTTAAGTCATATCGATGCATATAGTGGCAGAGAAAAGGTACATGCGGAAGAATAATACATGTGCGGGGCGCGAAGCCCAGATAGATAATTAAGCTTCTGTGTAAGAAGCCCCCAGGTATAATGAGTGCAGTTAGCGCATCTATAATGTGCAAGCGAGGCACAAGGTGGCCCTTGAAGGCCTAGAGAAAGAGTAAAAGAAAGAAAGAGAAAAGAGACAGATAATGTATATGTAAAAAATGGACAGAGGAAGGAGACGAGCATAGAGTCCGGCGCTAGGCGTAGAATCTTCGGAGCCTGGCTGCGTTCCATGGGTTTGGCTCAAGTCAATTATTCGATGCATCCCGCAGACGGTACGCTCCACCGGTCAGAACTTGGTCAATAATGAAGGGACCTTCCCATTTGGGCTCGAGCTTGGACTTTTTCTTCTCCGGCAGGCATAGAACTAACTCACCAACGTTATAAGTTTTGGCCCGTACTTCTCTGCTTTGGTATGTGAGAGCCTATTGCTGATAAAATGCGGAACGGGCTTTAGCCACGTCGTGCTCCTCCAGGGTGTCCAGACTGTCCTGCCGATCGAGCTCGGCTTCTCTTTCTTCGTACATGCACACTCGAGGTGAGTCATGAATTATGTCGCAGGGCAAAACTGCCTCTGCACCATACACCATAAAGAAGGGTGTATATCCGGTAGTGCGATTCGGTGTGGTCCGCAACCCCCAGAGTACGGAGTCGAGCTCCTCTACCAGTGCGTGTTAGACTCCTTTAAGGACCACACTAATCTGGGTTTAATGCCGCTCATGATAAGACCATTTTCTCGCTCAACATGGCCGTTGGTTTGTGGGTGATAGACGGAAGCATAATCGAGCTTGATGCCCATGTTGCTGCACCAGAGTTTTACCTTGTCGGCTGTGAAGTTCGTGCCGTTGTCAGTGATGATGCTGTGGGGGACGCCATAACGGTGTACAACCCCGGATATGAAGTCTATCACCGGCCCGGATTCAGCTGTTTTAATAGGTTTGGCTTCTATCCATTTGGTGAATTTATCTACCATGACCAATAAGTATTTTTTCTTATGGGTTCCCCCTTTAAGGGGTCCAACCATGTCAAGCGCCCATACCGCGAAAGGCCAGGTAATGGGGATTGTTTGGAGGGCGGTGGGTGGCATATGGCTTTGGTTTGCAAAAAGCTGGCAACTGGCGCAGCGTTGGACCAAGTCCTGCGCGTCTGCCCGGGCCGTCGGCCAATAAAAACCTGTACGGAAGGCCTTGCTTACAAGGGCCCGGGCTGTGGCGTGGTGGCCGCCGAGTCCGGCGTGAATTTCTGCCAAAAGCTTCCGCCCTTCCTCTTCGGAGATGCACCTTTGAAGGACTCCGGTAGTGCTTTTCTTATACAGCTCTCCCTCATGGACCCTGTAGGCTTTAGATCGCCACACTATGCAGCGTGCCTCATTTTGATCCTCGGGAAGTTCCTGCCTAGTTAGGTAGGCCAGGAATGGTTTTGTCCATGGGGCGATGACGGCCATTATTACGTGGGCTGAAGGTGTTATTTCGGTGGCAGAGCCTCCGATTATGTCAGAGTGTCCGGTATCGGGCGTTTTAGCCGGGTCTGGACTATTGTTACCGGTGTCCCCTTCCCATACCACAGATGGCTTAAACAACCTTTCCAAAAAGATGTTGGGGGGGGACCACGTCGCGTTTTGCGCCGATGCGGGCGAGGATATCCGCCGCCTGATTGTTTTCCCGAGCCACATGGTGAAATTCGAGCCCCTCGAACCGAGCTAACATCTTTAGGACGGCGTTTCGATAGGCCGCCATCTTCGGATCCTTGGCATCAAAGTCTCCATTTATTTGGGATATTGAGAGGTTCGAATCCCCACGCACCTCCAGGCGTTGAATGCCCATGGAGACTGCCATCTGAAGACCATGCAACAGGGCTTCGTATTCGGCTGCGTTGTTGGAGTCTGTATACAATATCTGCAGTACGAACTGAATGGTATCTCCGGTTGGGGACGTCAGGACAACGCCAGCCCCCAGACCGTCCAGCATTTTGGAGCCATCGAAGTGCATGATCCAATTGGAGTATGCGCCGTACTCTTTAGGGAGTTCGGCTTCCGTCCATTCGGCGACAAAGTCGGCCAGTACTTGCGATTTAATGGCTCGCTGAGGTTTGCAACAAAGTCGGCGTACCGTGATTTGCACGGAGTGAGGATAGTGGATACATAGTATACTGGCTTTTGAAGAGGGAATTTATGTCTGTCAGCTTCTCGTTTGACGACGAGCACTGCACTTACAACTTGATGAGTTGCCGCAATGTACAACAGCATTGGTTCACCGATGTTTGGCGCGGCCAGGATTGGGTTGGTTGCCAGTATGGCTTTTATTTCTTCCAATCCGGCTGTGGCAGCGTTCGTCCACTCGAAGTGTTCGGTGCGCCGAAGGAGGCGATAAAGGGGTAATTCCTTTTCTCCTAAGCGGGAGATAAAGCGGCTTAGAGCCGCCACACATCCCATTAGTTTTTGGATTTGTTTGAGGTCCGTTGGGATAGCCAGCTGTGACAGAGCTCGGATTTTTGCCTGATTAGCTTCAATTCCTCTACTAGAGACAATGAAGCCCAGGAGCTTTCCGGCTGGTACGCCGAAAACGCATTTTTCCGGATTTTAACGACCACATCATCTACGTATGCCTCTACTGTTTTGCTGATCTGTTTCTCCAGACATGTCTGGATCATGCGCTGATATGTTGCGCCGGTGTTTTTGAGCCCAAAAGGCATTGTGTTGAAACAGAAAGGGCCGTATGGTGTGATAAATGCCGTTGCGGCTTGGTCGGACTCCGCCATCTTGATTTGGTGGTAGCCGGAGTATGCGTCGAGGAAACACAATGACTCGTGTCCTGTGGTGTCATCGATAATTTGATCGATGCGGGGGAGGGGGAAGGGATCCTTTGGGCAAGCCTTGTTGAGGTCCTTGAAATCGACACATAGGCGCCAGGGTTTGTCCTTCTTTGGTACCATCACCAGGTTTGCTAGCCAGTCTGGGTGTTCTACTTCTCTAATGAATCCGGCCTCCAATAACTTGGCTAGTTCCTCTCCCATAGCCTGTCTCTTAGGTTCAGAGAAATGCCGAAGAGCCTGCTTGACCGGCTTGAATCCCTTTAGGATATTGAGGTTGTGCTTGGCCAGCCTGCGTGGGATTCCTGGCATGTTTGAGGGGTGCCAGGCGAATATGTCCCAATTCTCGCGCGGGAACTCTCATAGTGTGGCGTCCATGGAGGGGTTTAACTGTGCCCCGATGGAGGCTGTTTTTGTAGGGTCCGTTGGGTGGACGTGGAATTTGACTATTTCGTCCGCTGGTTTAAAAGAGGTGTACTTGGATCTCTTGTCAAGTATTACGTCGTCCCTGTACACTGTGGAGCATAGCGCAGTTAATTCCTCGGCCGAGAGAGCTTCGGATAATGCCTCGAGGGCCAATGCGTCTGTTTTGTTTTCGGCGCGGAGTGATGTGTCCGGATCACTAGCAAGAGTGATGATTCCGTTGGGCCCGGGCATTTTGAGCTTCATGTACCCATAATGGAGTATGGCCTGGAAGATCGTGCACGCCTCCCATCCTAAAAGGGCGTGGTATCCACTACTGAACGGGGCCACTTGGAATGTAATTTCTTCGGACCTATAGTTCTCCGGCGTGCCGAATACCACATCTAGTGTGATTTTCCCAGCACAGCGTGCTTCCCTACTGGGGATGATTCCTCTGAAGGTTGTGCTGCTTTGCTCAATGCGGTTCCAGTCTATTTCTATTTTTTGAAGGGTTTCCTCATAGATGAGGTTTAATCCACTGCCGCCCTCCATGAGTACTCTGGTGAGTCGAAAGCTGTCCACAATTGGACTGAGGACCAGTGCAGCTGGTGCTCGGGCAGTTCGGAATTTAGGTTCGTCACTGGCATTGAAGGTAATAGCCGTGTCACTCCATGGACTCATTGTTGCTACGTGGCAGATTTCGGCGAGGCTGCGGAGTGTTCGCTTGTGCCTATTATTTGATGCAAAGGTTTCAAAAACCGTTAATACCGTATTGTTAACCACGGGATGGTGCTCTGTGGCATTTGGGATAAGAAGATCCTCACCACTTTTGGCCACCTGCCGGAGTATCCAACATGCTCTAAGGCTGTGCGTTGGTATGGTATCCGATGTGCTATGAATTTTGCAGGGTCCGTTAAGCCATCCCTCCAATATGGTTCCATGCCATGTAGAGGGTTTTTGTTTCTTTGTAACTAACTCGGGTGTCATATGATAATGCACCCTTTTACTTCAGACTGGGTGTATATTCTTAGCCGGATTATCCCAAAATTTCGTTTCGGTTTTCCAGGCGCTTTCCATCGCACAGTACTTTCGTACTATGGACGCCAAGTCAGCGAAGCGTGATATGTCACGACGACTTAAGGCGTTAAGGATTCCCTTGTCCGTGCAATTATTGCAGAAAAATGAGAATGCATCTTCCTCGCGACGGTCCTTAACCTTGTTCATAACAAGGAGGAATTTGGCCCAATAATGATGTACTATTTCATGGGGCTCTTGCCTGATGTGGGAAAGATCGTTTATGTCTGGGTGGGTGGGTGGAATTGAGTCCCAACCCCTACCCAATCTGAGACCCACGGGCCGAGGTGTTTCCAATATTGGAATTTCAGGTTCTGGTATGTTGCCCGATAAGTCTGGCCCGCTGCCTGACTCTAGGTTCAAGGCTTGGGTGATGTCCTCCCGTAAACGGGTATCTGGCTCGGAGAGCTCAGGAATCCGGACATAGTTAGTCCTCAAGATAGAAGAGGAATCGCCGCATTGTTCCTCCACAACCGCAACATGGTGGGTGACTGGTGGAGAGTTAATCTCCCTTTGATCGGGTTTAAGCCCAATCCGATCATAGTCCGTAGAGACTCCCAAGGCGGCGATGCGATCCAAGAGCTCGTTTAGGGAAGAGAGCTCCATTGGATCCATCTGCTCGGCGAATTCCGAGCCGACGTGGAGGTTGTTTTCGATGACCCGAGAAGTCATCGTCGGGGCAGCAGCCGAACGGGCGGTCATGATGAAACTGCCTAGCTAGAGAGTTTGGCCGACAGCCAGGGCTCCCCCGGTGGTGATGTTGTTCTTAACAACGAGACGAGGCATCCTTCCTTATGGTGAAGACACAGAGGAACTCTCAATGAAAGCACCAATGTCGGTGTCAAAACCGGCCGATCTCGGGTAGGGGGTCCCGAACTGTGCGTCTAAGGCGGATGGTAACAGGAGGTAGGGGACACGATGTTTTACCCAGGTTCGGGCCCTCTTAATGGAGGTAAAACCCTACGTCCAGCTTGATTATTATTGATAATA